>NC_064619.1:295170961-295475024 GCF_023898315.1 Schistocerca nitens
AACAACTGCTTCCAGTTGGTAAGAGGGCACCACACTAGCACGTACAAGCTGAAGCATTTCTTCATCTGTTAAAGCTGTTGCTCCCTCCTAATAAATAAAAGGTTGGCTCGATCAGATGTGACTTCTTCATTTTTTTATGTAATTCAACTTTTATTACTCAAGAATCCTAAATAATTTTGTGTTACAATATTTAACTAGAATTTTATGCTCTGTCTTGAAGAATCAACTTTGACAGAATTTAGCTCAATTTTTCACCTCTGGCCTTATACATTTTTTTCTAATTTATATCCCACTCACCATGTTATCTCTATTGTGTATTGTGACTGAAAATAGCAAGGAAACCGCTTCTAAGGGGAAGGGAGATGGGGGGGGGGGGGATAATGTGATATCTAACGAAGTGTTAGTAAGTCTTTCCTGAAAGTATTCGTCTGGAACGTAGCCTTGCACTTAAGTGTGAAATGCAGATGAGAAACAGTACAGGCAAGGATAGAATAAATGCTTTTCACATATGGTGATGCACGGGAATGCACTGAAGATTAGGTAGGTAAATAAAATAAGTAATGAGGAAGTAATAAACTTAATTGTGAGAAATGAACGTTATAGCACAACTAGACTAAAAGAAGTGATCACTTGACAGACTTACTCTGAAGCATCAAACAATTAGCAATTAGGTAATCGGGGGGGGGGGGGGGGGAGAGGGGGAGAGAGAGAGAGAGAGAGAGAGAGAGAGAGAGAGAGAGAGAGAGAGAGTAGAGGGGCGGGAGGAGTAGGTGGAAATAAAATCTATAAAGGGAGACTAAAACTTGACTACAGTAAGCAGCTTTAAGCAGATGGAGGGTGCAGTTGTTGTGCAGAAATGAAAAGGCCTGCACACTATAAAACAGTGGGAAAAAAACAAATAAATGCAGAGGTTTCACCTTGTACTTACTAAAATTATTAAACTGTTGCATTTAATCAAGATCAATTACCTGAGTGACATAATCTTTTATGGTGCATCAAAGAAAATATTTGTTGTGAAAGTTCACTTTGCTTATTGCATCTGGGCTGAAAGTTTTCCAACAAATTTTAAGTTATAGCAAACAGTCATATGGTATCAACCTAATACGATATCAAAATTCTGACACAAAATGAAAATGCGAGTTCTAAACTGCATGATCGTAAAACAGCATCACTCAATTCATTTGATGTTCTGACATTGCTTCAAATTTATTTACAAGCTTGTCTTTTTAGGACATACCACTATCAGACGGATTTGGCTGGAGAAAACAATGTGTGCAAGAAGCTATTTTTATCTTATCTTACCTAAAGCTAATGTCTTTGTAAGATATGTGACAGGGAAGATTTAAATGATTATAATCCAAATTCCATCCTGACTTCTGTTTTTAAAATATTTGTGAAGGTAATATATTACAAAATAATGTCATACTGAAGCAGTAACAATTTATTTAGTACATTATAGTTTGGATTACATTAGGTTTGCTTAACAGAATTAACAGAAAATAATAAATGAGGAAAATAAATCATCAACTGAGTCCCACACAACTCACTTTAAGTCAACTCTTACTCATTATACATACTAGTGTCAAGAAGAGTTGGTACTTTTTGTAGATGATGCATGTTCTATAACTAGGTGTCTGATTTTCACATAATTGCATGTTCTTTTCCTTTGCTCTTATACAAGTGGAAAGCAAAAATGTTCATCAACTGTGCTGCCAGCATTGATATACTTCATTTAGTTGAGACATATTTCACTATAATTACTTGTTTTCACAGATTTTAACTTCATGTTGCATGGTAAAAGCTGAAGGCAGAAAAAAATTATCTCTAAAAATAACTTTTTAGTGCAACTGTACCGTGGCCCCCGAGTGGCACTCAGGGGCCGCAGCACCATTGCAACACATGAGGATGGGCTTATTAGAGCCCGAAATCAGTCGTGACGATAAAAGAAATTTACAACTGAAGCCGTATTTTCAACATCTGGTATTTTATAAATGTTTTGATAAAAAATCTACATCTTTCAAAGCAGATACAATAGCAATACTATGTGTAGCACTGTACTAGCCACTAATATGTGTGGGACTTTATGTGCTGTCAAGATTGGCAGTGAGGCAAACAATGGACTTGGAGCCCTAACTTTTCGGAATTCTAGCGATTTCTACCAATTCAGAATTATGGAGTGAATGTGCCAAGAAAAGTTTGCCAGGTAGTACTTTTTAACAGTACACACTGTTTGTGTTCATAATGCTCCAAAATTATCATCTAAGTTAAAATGCATTTTTCTACGTTGAATGTGCAACAAGCAGATCGTGTACTCTGTTAAGTCCCAGCTTCAACAACATATACTTGGTTACATACACAAAAAGAACAAAGCAGTGCATCATGTAAGAAGCAAATGTTGTTGCTGTAGCTGCAGGACTTCCACTCCACAAATGAATGTTCCCAAGGACAGTGTTCTGCTATGACTTCTGTAAACATTCCATAGCACAAACTTCATGTGTCTAAATATTCCCTGTTTCTGCGAAAGTTTAGATTTTTGCTAGCAGGAGGCTCTGAGTAACGTATGGTGCTATGTAAGTAATCACCATATATGGACAGCCGTCCATGAAACAACTTATGTAAGTGGACATTTCATTGGCGATCCTATTGTTGACAAACTATATGGAGAAGAACTAAAAGCCATTCTTGATCTCCTACAAAATATCGGCTGCTTTCTATGACAGCAGAAAATTTAGGAAGTACTTAGTTGACATTGGGTTCAAAACGAATGGTGCGATAGGATACTTTGGTAACCAGCAAAAATAGGCATTTTAGTAAACACATCTGACTGTAAATTATTTTTTTTAATTGGCACATCACAGTCTTTCAAAACAAAAAAATGAGTAATGTAAAATGAACTGTCTTGATGTACTTTACATGTTTATGGTACATCTAAATGTGTGTCAAGACAATATAATAGGCTTTGGTGTAAACCAAAAGCTCGTTTCAGATGAAGTTATTGTTTATGTTAAATACACTGCCTGACAAAAAAGTGAAACACCCCAAAGTGGTGGAGGAAATGAAATTAAACTTCACAGGTTGAAACTGTATATGATGCAATTTCTGTAATTACAATATCGAGCCAAATCTATGAAGAACTTGGCTTTATGAGCCCACTTATCAGTCCGATGTTGCAACCTCCTCTTGGGCTGCGTGCATGCCCTGATTCAGTTGAGAAGGGTGTCACAAAGTCTTGTATCTTCTCCAATGTCTCACAACCATTGTAACTGGTCACTGATATTCTGGGTACTGGCACTGGGGCAGAGTTGACATCTGAGTTGTTTCCACACATGTTCAAGTAGAAACGTATCTGGGGCTCTTGCTGACCACAGGAGTACATCAACATCACACACACAGTTCTTAGAGACACTTGACATGTGTGGATTAGCATTGTCCTGTTGAAACTGGCACTATGATAATGTCGCATAAGAGGTGACACACGAAGATGCAGTATGCTTGTGATGTACTGTTGTGCTGTCCAATTTTCCTGAATCACTATCACCCACGACCTGGCATCATGCCCATGGCTCCCCAGACAATGATGCCAGGAGTGACACCACAGCGCCTTTCCAAAACATTGGAAGAACAGGACTTCCCCCCAAGTTGCTACCATACTCATCAATGATGGTCATCCAGGGCAGTTCAGAACTTCGATTCAGCTCTGAACACAATATGACCCCATCATCAGCAGTCAATGCTGCTGATTTCCAGCCTATGGTGCAGGATAACACAGAATGTTGCAAAAAGTTCATTACTTGTTCTTAGATGGAAAGAACAGATGTTAAGGGATTATGATGTGCTTTGTGTACAATACAACTATCCTCCCTTATGGAGATCAGACGTCACCAACTGGAATCTTGACGATGAATAAGTCTGCCCTCAAGTTCCTGTGGAGTCCTGCATTGGGACACTGTCACACCCAAATGCCCAACAAATCTGGATGGTGTGCGATTCAACCAGCTGGCAAAATGGAGATCCACAATGATGTCCTTTTGAAACTCTGTCAGACATTGACAACTCTCACTTGAATGTGTGGGACTTAATGTTATTTGGAGTGATCACTCAACATCTGATGCTGTTCACATCACTTACAGTCTACTAGGGCCAGTAACAACAATAAACATGAACAAAACTAATGCGCTCTGGTGGTCATTACAGAGAACTGCAACTGCAACTGCATCGATAGCGAATACTGTACGAAGTTACATTGCTATCTGATCATGTCTTCTACGCACTTCACTTTTTATGTCAGGCAGTTTATTTAATAAAATATTTGCACGATATTACATATTTTGCATGTTGATATTACATAATAAACCAGGCTCTAGTTATAATTAATCTTGTTAGAGGGATTTTCAGAAAAAATTATTACTGATGTTCTTCAGAGAAATAGCATGTGGTTCTCAATACACAGGGTCTCATTTAATCTTTTTCTTCTAAAGAACTCAAAATATTGAGTCATGTGCAAAAAAAAAAAAAAAAAAAGAAAGAAAAAGAAAAAAAAAAAACAAACAACACAAACTTATTGACAACAATCATGAACAGGAGTCAGTAAACGCAGAACAATACTCAAAAGAAAAATCCCCTCAAGAAAACAATAAAATTGTGATGCAGAACTGCTTTCTGGAGGTAAAATACTTAATATCTATCAGACACACATATATAAGAACATGAAACAATCCTATCTTTTAGAACTATCAGTTCCTTCCTTTGAGAAGAGAGAGGGATAGTATTGGAAGGTTTAAAAGCCTGAGCAGGTCATTTAGACTCTAGGATGTGAGGAACCCAAAAGTTGTAAGGACAATGGGTGACAAAGATTAAGACAGGATGTATACACAGACAAGGAAAAAAAAAAAAGAAAAACATGCAGATTTAACAGTTAATAATGCACTTCTTCCCATGTGAAAATACACTTCTTCCAAGGTGAAAAATACACTTTTCCCATGATAAGTGACAGTATACTTTCCCTTGGAGCTGTAAAAATATCAATTCTTTGAATTGTAAATGTTTTATACACCAGAATGGAACTTAAGAAAACGAAAACTCAGGGAAAAATAAGAAAATAAAAAACATATTGGAAAGAACTGTGATGTGCAGCAACATTTATCCTGCGATTTTCATATTATGGTACCTTGCATTGTATTTGTATTATGAAAGTGTATTATGAAAGTGTAGATTCCAAACAGCATGTTAAGTTTCCAAAGCATTCAAATTGAGATTAAAATGTCACTCATGTCACATGATCTCACTAGCTAATGACAGCAATTATTTAGAGCATGGGACACATGACATAGTCAGCCAATAGCAACATCACTATTAAATAGTGTGAACACACAAACAGGGAAAGTTAATGGTTTAAATTAATGTACATAGTGTAGCTACAAGAAAAGTTAAGCTTTCACATATAACATTGGTCTTTTTTGCACGTGTTACACTTTAAGATACATCACACAAATGTGACAGTAAAATGTAAAATAATGACATTAATGTGAGACCTTAACTTTTCCCAGCGAATTGAATGTTCAAATAACTTATAGGAGCACAACCTGCCATTCTCAAGGCACAAATGCGCATTTGTGCCTTCAGAATGGCAGGGTGTGCTCCTGTCAAAATATCGGCGGTGTTCGACGACGTCACCCGGCAGAAAACCTGTAAGTTATTTGATCAATGACATAAATGTCTGGTCTTCTGGGCTCGAATTTCTTTGAAGTGGCTAGTCCTTAATGAGTTAAAATTTTAATGAGAGTCAAAGGCTCTGTGATTTATGAAATTCATTGCACATTCACACACGTAACATAATTCATCTTGTGTAAAAGAAAATTTACTTTGAAACTAATGCTTTTCAAAGCACCATTCGCAATATTTTTCTGCAACCTGTTAGAAATAGCTTCGTTTCAGCAGTCACCAGAGAGTGCCACAAAACAGAAGTTATGCGCTTGGGCAGCTATGTTGACATAGGAAGCCAATATGCTCATACATACATAAAATTAAGAGATCTTACATGACATCATAAAAGAAATATACTCAAACAGCATAGGAATTTTGTAAACCATACTAAATTGCATAATTTGGTTTAAAGTGCAAATTCATATGTCCAGATTCACAATGAAGTAGGCCCCAACCTGATATTAAGCTTTTCAGTGCAGTTTTTGGGATGCAAATTTTCTTGGAGTACCAGTACTGTATTATCTCATGTTTGGGTCTTTATTATGGCATAATGCCATATGTGCCAGAAGATGAAAATGTGCACTTGAAATTCAGTGAACAGTTGAAACTAGCCAATAGTGCGGAATGAAACACTTTGTTTCTAATAAATTGACTGCCTCTGGGGAAAGATTAATAAAAACCACATTTGTTTAGCAAATTGACAAAAATAGCTTCATTGTTCTACAAGGTGACTGACTGCCAAAACTGTGGAAGTAAAATCAGAAAATTGAAACTAATAACATACGTAAGCCTTCCGTGATTACATGAATGTATTTTAATTCACTTGATAGCTCCCAACCACAGAAATCAATTTTGCTTTCATTTGACGTGAGAAGTGTACACGAAGAGGAAACAGCAAAATCACTAAATGTAAACACAGCTTACATGGAGATTAAATTCCTCTCCACTACAGCCCAGACTGCTATGTGCATGTGTTAATCTGGCAGCCTGGGTGCGCAAGAAAAATTTTTCCAGGTGGTATCTGGCTGGTTGTTGCTACTGCTTATGCAGCAAACAGTCACATCTAAAGTGGCTGGAAACAGGAGGATGTACTGTCCACACGCAACTCTACTGCGCTTGCGCGTGAGCCTATGGGCAACTGCTCAAACGAACTTAATGTAAACAGTTGTGACATCATCCTTTCGGCAGCAGTTTATTGATATGAAGTATTCCATAGTCTTCATCCTAAAGCCTTTGGCACATTTTGCTGTTTATCACTTCTTACCAGTGGAAATTACAAACATTTAACTGAAGACTAAAAAAACGAAAAATTCCTGGAATTCTAAAAAGTTCCCAGGTTTTTCCCGATTTTCTACCAGATGAAAAAATTCCAGGGTTTTCCCGGATTTCCCAATTGTCCCAGACCATAAACAACCTGAAAGTTCATGGCAACAATCTGCGTCTTTCTTCTCCAGGGAAGGAATTGATACTTCCAAATAATAAGATATTGACATGTACTTTTTTAAAGTATCTAGTGTTGATATTAAATATTTTGCCTCCTGGAAGTAAATACTAGCTAGAAATTCTGTCTCACAATTTTATAGAGTATAATGTTTCAATTATCATGGTTGACCTCATAAAAATAGACTCTAAGAGAGCTTCTCCAACAGCTAAGTTCAGAAACTTTTGCTCTTTGCCTAATTGCTAGTTTCAGAAATGAACAGCGTGATATACAGGGTCTTAGGTGTATAAGTGCAAACATTGTGATCATTGGTACTTTAACATATACCCACTTCAGTGTATTAGCTGTTTCTTCTCTGTGTCTAACAGCCTTTCTACAAATATGTCAAATAATTTACTATCTGATGTTTCCTGCATGGTCATAACTGCAACACAAAATGGACTATGCCTTTAAGTATCAACTAACTGTTTTGTGTCCATGCGCCCACACTTCAACACCCGACCTGCTGCCCAAGGGAAAATAAGCATTAATGATTTCCTCTTGCCACATGTACCTGGAGATACTAACCAATCTATAATTATACTACTCCTAATGGCTCCCATTATTAGTCTGCAAAATGAAGAAAATACTGATGTAATATTGTTCAGTACAGAGTCCTCAATCACCAATAAAAATATCTGCACTTACACCCCTAACACTCTGTACATTGCATTCTAAAAATCATTAGTTACAGCATAATTTTCTGGGGTAACTTTATAGAAAGAAGTATTTTTTTAGACAAAAGTATGTAATGTGAATTGTATGTGGAATTGAATACACAGCCAATAGAGAAACAAAACAGGTCTTTACCAAATTTGTGTAATTATTGCCTACTATTCTCATATTTTATGTTATTATTAAATGTGTGACTGTTCTTTATTTTGACTTTACTGCAGGAGTCTTTACATAGGAACAGTGGGCAACACCATACTCAGCCTTTGGTGAACAGAGATAACTAACATTTCCAGTAGTCAGTCACCAGTGAGACATAATTACATAAAATAAGATCATACAGTGGAAATTTCCGGTTGACATATCAACAATGTAAGGAAAAGATAGACTGCTACTTGTCATAAATATGATATGTTAAGTTGCAGACAGGCACAACTAAAACACACTTACACATTAGCTTTTGGCCACAGTCTTTTCTAACAAAGGCTGTGACTGAAAGCTAATGTGCAAGTGTCTTTTAGCTGTGCCTGTCTGCAACTTAACGTGCCATCTTTATGGTAAGTAGCCATCTATCTTTTCCGTATACTGTTATACAAAGTAAAATTTATTCGAATCACTGCAGTAGTTATTTAACTTGCAATTTTAACATTCAGTTTAGAGTCCTTGAAGTCACTGCACATAAGAAATCTTAGCAAGACAAAGTTGATAATTGTGAATGCATTTTGTGAAAATAAATGTACATTTACTGACATCTAAACACCATAGTGTCACCTTTGTCATTTCAACTGTCGCAAGTACACAGTGGTTCATCAAATGATAAAAAAAGATATTATCAGACATTGAAGTGAGTAATGTATGTTACAAGTCTTATAATACGTGCTATTTCACAGAGTTCAGCATTCTAAATTTACCTTCATATTTCTTATGAAATGTATCGTTAATAATCCAGCACAGTTAAAAGGAAACATTACCTTCATTACTCATCACTAAGGTCAGCTTTGGCCCAGGAAGTACACAAAGCAGCCCGAAAATGTTTGCTCACTTGTCAAAAAACATATAATATCTTGACAGGTAGCAATGAACACTTTAAACTTTAAATGTAACTATTTCTTTTGGACAATTCATCCAATCCTGACTCTTTGACTCCAAACATGTAGCAAGGGTAACGCAGAAACAAAAGTAATTACCTTGGTTGTACCTTAAATTTTCTACTGTCATGAGTAAGGTCAGAGAATTATATGCAAATTTTTATTAAACTGTAGAGAGTGAGCTACTTACTAAGCTGTACATAGCCATCACAAATAAACCATGTCTACACAGGGTGTTTCAGAGTTCGACAGCAAAACTTCGGGAATCAATTCCTCATATAACAAGAAGAGAACAAGTTTGGTAAATGCTTACCTCAAGAGAGCATGTCTTGGGCTTGGGCTCTAAAATGCATATTTTGCGAGATGTGAGCACTTGTTCAATAGAAGAGATGTTTTTTACAGTAACAAATATCAGCAAGTGCGCAATTTCTTAAGATATGCATTTTAGAGCCCAAATTTACTGGACATTTTTCCACACTAGTTCCTCTCAAATTATGGAAAGTAAAGAGCTTTGCAGTAAAAGATTTTTTTTCCTTCTTGTTATATGAGGAATCCATTCATGAAGTTTTCCATTGAGTTCTGAGACACTCTACACAGAGTTATATTCATAACCATATAGTTAGTAAGCCGACTCTTGTTACATCAATTCGATATATGTAAGGCACTTACATGTGGAATTAACAAATTTAATAAATGGAAGGAAACAGCATTTCCAGTACAGATTTGGCACTTTTCATGGCTTTTGTTTCAGGCTTATATTTCCTGTATACAACTATAACTCTTTTCCTAATAATTTGAATGCTGCTGCACGGAGAATATCTTACTGAATCTATCTCTTGTGTCCTTAAGCATTTCACACTTACCTTGGACCTATATATATCCACACACTGTTCTAAACTTCGACAAATTTGTGGTTCCTCTTTATCTTCATCAAGAGATGTCTTATTCACTGTTGTTTCTGTAACTGCAATATCTTGCTGTGCCTGTTGACATGTTGGAGATACTTCAGTTACAGGTTTAAGCTCTTGTGGTGGTGGTTGCTGCTGCTGCTGTTCCTGATGATCTGTCTGAACTGATTTGTGCTCAGTGTTAATTGCAATGAGTTCTTCACGAGATGGGACCTCCACCCAACCTATCAATAATAAACAAAAAAGAAGTCAGTCATAGATACACAGCAAAATCAATAAGTGTAACAGATGGTGATTGTGAGTAGAAAGTGCTAACGTGCAACTAAATATTATATAATTTAAAGAGAAAAATTGGGTACAATATTATTGTACCCCGTATGGCTTGCACATCACTGGCAGAGCAGTAGACATCCCAACATTATAGCACAACTATGAAGGCAGAAAAAACTATGCTAAACATATGCATGCATTGTCACTAACTTTAAGTGGTGTGCAACTGCAAATGTCTAAACCAAAGTTCTTTTCTGAGAAAGTGGCAGTGAACCCCTTTACATGCAAATATAATTTAAATATGGATACAATTTTTTCATATGAGGTGAGGGAAGCTGAGTTCAAAATATCAACATGACCACTGCAGACTTGATTTTCCACAATTTTGCTAAATCACAATAAGTACCTGGTTATATAGCATACTCAATTATACTTTCTCTATCACTGCCAAAGAAGTTGGTGCTTCATCTGGTAACCTACATACCTGGCAATGAAGCTTTAGATATAAAAATGATTCTAAAACGGAGATTTCCTATTACAGTTACATTATAATTTCAGATAGTTAATTGTAAGGCAGGATTATTCATAATATTGGAATGTAGGAGAGGTAAGCTGCTGACACACTCATTCTACTGAATAAAACTACCACATTTATGCACAAATGTGGTCAAAAAGTATGGAGAACATTGTTTTATAAAAACACTCACAAACTTACCAGCTTCAAGCATTGGACGCATACGATCGAAAGCATGGCCATGACTGTAACTCCTGTGCCTGCGTTCCCTGTCACTGGCCCGGTCAGATACCAGCATTTGCTCCCGAATATCCTCCTCACTCTCAAAGAAAACGAACTTTACAGCAAGTGCTAACAGCAGGATAAGAATGACAATGTGGTCAGCACTCACAGTCAGCCACCTGGAACATGCAATATTACAGTCCTAAAAATTTCAAGCTAGCTTTATCCAATATAAATTACAAGTCAGCAAACAGGATGTCATTATAGATTACAGTTATAGCAATATGAACAGCTATATCAAAATTTCCTTTGGCAAATATGACATGCTGTTTTACATATATAGAAAGAAAAATATTTTATACTGAAACCGTATCATTCATATTCAATTAAACAGTTTGTATATCATCTGACACATACAGTAAATGATCTCTTCTATATCCCAGTAAATTTCACATACAGTTTCTTTCATATCATTAGCCGGCTTTTTCAATCATATCACACATACAAAAAAGTCAATAGCTGTTAAGCTAAATGTATTCTCTGATGAAACTGTAGATCAGCCTAAAAATAAAAAGTTACAAAGCACTCTTCAAAACAAAATGGGCTGAGTGAATATTTTTCTTTCTTTAATTTCTACACCTTCCTTTGGCCACTATCAATTAAGGATAGGAAATAAAAGTCTAATTACCAGGTAACAGTAGAACTAGGCACAAGTTATTACAATAACAGGAGTCACTAGCCATTGGAGTCTAGGTTCCCTCATGTCTCAATAAAAAAGACTAAAACAAACAGAAACTGTAACTTTTCTATTCTTTAAGAACATAAAAAAAGTCTTGTTTACAGAATTTGGAGAATTTTGTAAATATTGTGGATTTGTAGATGGGTCGCTGAAAAATATATAATTTCACTTGTGTATCCAACAGAAACAAGTACACGTGAATCAGTCACGTGCAATGTACTTTACAGTCACTCAGTTTTGGTGTGCACTAACATGTAGATGAATACATTTTGAATGTTAACAGATACCATTATTCTTCTATAGTGAATGTAAGTGAACTGCTACATGTGATTCAAATCTCTTTTTGATTACCAGTTCTCTAGGAACAATTCTAACATTATCAAATTTTCTGTTATGTATTGAAATTCATTTCACATTTGTCATTACTGCAACTTACCTAAGCAGGTACTCGCGGATAGAGGATGCTGTGAAGTCATCAGTATGGTTGTAGACAGCAGTAGAAGAGACAGAAGTAGTGGGGGAAACCACCAATGGCAGGGATGTTCCTGGGACTCCCACAGAAGGCACACTGCCTGTATCGTCGCCGCCAAGTCCCCACCGACTAAGAGCATAAAAAAACAAGTGGTGGCTCATAGTGGGTACGACCCAACACCTTTGGAACACACAAATAGAACGACATCTGACAGGAAGTGTGACCCTGCCCTCAGACCTGTAACTTCCTGTTCTGGCTTTGACAGTGCTTACGTCATCACAGCACTATCCTCTCATCTTTCAAATACATAAAAATGCGTCTGTCATTACATAAGCAAAAGCGGATGTCATTGAAACTACCTTAGTTAACTAATACCTCTCTGTACTTATATTTGTAGACAGTTGAATTATCTGAATATAATTAGCATAGGAGTTAATGCTCTTCTGGTAACATCTACAGGAAAATATTTCTGATATTAGGTAAGTAATATTTAACAAAGCTAGAGAAAAAAGGAAAATATTAAGTGCTGACCCACTACCAAATAACGAGTCTTTGCTTAAATAAATGCACAGCAGAGAAATTCATTTTCTACAATGATTGATATGGAGAACCAAATTCTAAAATACTGCCCTAAATATGCGATGACAATTCAAAAATTCAAACTGTATTACAGCAGTAAGTACAGAGTGAATGAAATAAAAAATGGAAATGCCAGAAGGTATTATTACCTTAAACTTTGGCTGTTGCTACACACTTTATGTATACTTAGCAAAAGAGAGAAAAATTTTACTGCACCGGTTTTAAAATTACATTCGACTCTTAGGAATGCTACGAAAATGTTTCATGAAACAGTGACATGAACTCAAAATTTTATCCTATTAAAAACACATTTGGGACACTATAAAAACAAATAACACACTGCTGTCCAGTTTACAGGACAAAGCATGCATTGTGTAACACTATATGCAGCACAAAAGGGAAGAGAATGTGAAGCAGCAGTCAAGGACTAATACCTTGGGACCACAAATAGCTATTTCATCACTCAAGAATAATTTCAAAAGCCATTAAAAGAAGGAAACAGGTTGCTTCAAAGACTGGCCAGCCTTCACCTCAACTCATCTGTTATGGTAACAAAGCTGTGAATGAATATATGGAATACGTTGCTATTTGTGACCTATGAGAAAGATATGTGACATGAAATGTTTAAAAAAGGTTCCTATGCTACGTAACTGAAAAATGCAAAATATATTGTAGATCAAGAGAAATGATACAGTTTCACATTTATATCTTTACATTTCCATTTGCATAACCTGAAAATTCAGCTTCCGAATGTTAGTATTTGTTCTTGTAATTTACCAGTTGGTTAGCTGAATTTTCCTACGATAGAATTTTACGTCAGTGATATGTTACTGCATACTCTGATGATATCAAGAAACACGGTGACATAAACTGAGGCTTTCAAACCTTTTGGGACAAATAATGTGAAGAAATAAAGTGAAGCATTATGTTTGACCATATAGTGATACTTCGTTTAAAGCAATAAATTCTTTGTCTACACCACATATCGTCTGAAAAGTCTGGTGTCCCAAGATAATATCTTAACATATCTATAATGCTGAATAAGCTGTACATACCTATGTGCATGAACCAGCACAAGACCTGCAGACATGATCACCTTGACTCTCTGCACCACTGGATTTGGTTTTTCCTCCTGGAGCACATGGCGCACTATAGCTGAGCGTTCCTGCCAAGCAGGCCTGCCGTGCTTACCAGCTCGTGATAACTGTTGGCAGGATGATGAATTAAATATTGCCACAACATATAAAGTAAGTAAAGAGGTCAAAACAGGGAAACATTTCAGAAATAAAAAATTAAGTTAAATAATGGCAAAAGTAAAAGTAAAAAAAAAATTAAAAATTTCATTCTTATTCCTCTAAGAAATGAACAGTCTGTGAATAATCCTATTCCAGATTACAATATATTCACTGAATGTAACAACTACCAAGGAAATGTCCCTTTCAAAAAAATAATGCTTTTTCCTAAAATACAGATTTAAGGTCAGGTTCTGAGACTTGCAGTTCACAAGTATATGAAATTCAATATTCTAGAAATTACTTCAACTGGCAATGAGTCTACTTACCTCTAAGATAAGAGAAAGGCATGCTGGATAGAATGTCATGAAGACAATGTAATTAACAATGACAGACATGCAAGCAAAACAGCACAGGACCTCCAATCTACGAACACCTGCAATAGTAATTTGTCTTTAAGAAATGTCCTTAATAAAATTGATTTAAAACATGAGATTTTGCAAAAAACACATTTAATTATAATTCCAAACGCACATGACAGTAGTAAAATTTTGTTCTTTGTTGAAATCATTCATTTCCAGTCTGTTATGTTTTTCCTAAGAACTGCTAAAACGTAAATGCCATTCGGAGGAATTAACATGCTAACTTTGTTTCTAACTACTGTAAAGATACGTATTTTATTACTTAGGATGTGGAATATTGAATCTGAAGCATGCTATACACATACAATAATTTGTGCACTATGGGTTGTCTTCATTTTTGACAAAGGTGCACTTAATTAGCACTGAAATTGTGAATAAATTGACTGTTTCATTATATGCAGTTCACAATTACTCAGAGCCAGAATTTTAGTGCTATATCTTCTACAATATTATTAAACTATTTACTACACATATTCATCTGATCAAATTGACAAAACTGCAGCATATGTATTTTGAAGCTTTACTGTGTACTTGTGATACATTACCTGAGAGAGTCCCAACACCAATGACAAGCGCCTCAACAAGCGTGTCCAGCGTGAGAGCAGGTCCCAGAGTTGCCATCCCCCGAGCAATGTTACGTCTCACTTCTTCTGTATTGCTAGCACTAAGTGCTAACTGTGCCAGGGCACTTGCTTTTGATAGATCGATCAGTAATAGAAAGAAAAATAATGCATCTCTGCAAAGAAAAAATTAGAGATTTTTGAAGTTTTTGACTTGAAGTTAAATGAAAGAGAAAACTGATTCATATAATTCAACTTTCTAACACTAGTCTGTTTTTAAGATGTCCTGGCAGTGTTTAGACTCTGTCATAGTGCTACATGTGCAAAGTCAACCATATTCACAACTATAAATAATGTATTGGAAGTGCACAATAAAAATGTCAGTGAATTTCATGTAACAACAGGGAAGAAAACAAAAGAAGTATAAAAAATTGTACGTTGAAGTAGATATACTCACATAGTTTGCAGGTTTATGATAGCATTTAAGGAGAAGGCAAATAAGTGTGTCACACATGTACAGTTTCCACAGACTGAGGGAAAAGGGATACACATAAAAATACAGAATGAGGCAAGGATGACCAAAGAACTGAAAGACACCCATACTTCTGGTCTGCTACATTCACAAGGGATTAAGACTTAACACTACTAATAGGTGCAGTTCTAGAGGAGTTGAAAGGAACCATGAATGATAAAACCATGTGGAAAACAGAAACAGGAAACGAACAACTGGAGAACAAAAGCTGGAAAAGATACTGTAATAACCTAGGAAGAAAAGCAGTGCATATTGTTAGACAAATGCGACAAGGAAACAGTATTTAAGACAGAGTTCTGTTATGGTGTTGCAAACATTTGTACATAAAACAGAAGATTCATGTGACTCATATAAAAAAAGTGAACCTTCCCTTGATGCTATGGGTAAAAGTAAATTCTTCAAATGGGAATTATGAGAGTGGCTTGATGAGTGTGGTAAATTTCCAAGAAAGAATAGGACATTTTTATTCCGCCTTTAAGGTTGGTAAGCTTGATTACTCCAAGGATCATACAAAGAATTTCAACAATGTACAACATACAGTTCATTTTTGTCAGTCATCTGAATCGGGCAGCGTGTTGACTGCGATTGAAAAAAAAAAAGTTTATTGCTGTGATTAAACATTTTCATTTGATGGGTTGGACTGCTACGCAAATCAAAACAGAACTGGATGAAGTTCATGTGGACTCTGCACCACCATTGAAGAGCATTTATTTTTGGATTTATGAATTTAAACTTGGGTGGATGAGTACCAAAGACAAACCATGCTCCATTCGTGCAATTGATGTCACCACAAAGGAAACCACTGGCAAAATCCAAGAACTGGTAATGCATGGCCACTGAACAAATATTTGAGAGATTGGTTAAGACTGTACGCATCTCAATTGAGTGAGAGTATTATATCCTGCATGGAGAATTGGCTATGAAGAAGGTATGCGTGAGGTGGATGCCATGATTGCTCACAGTCAATAAAACATGGATCTAGCATGACATTTCAACATAATGCCTGGCGATGTTTAATCACAATCTACAACATTTCCTGCACTTACTAGTTCCATCACTACACCAATTAAAATGGCAGTCGAAACAATGGACAAAGGCTGCTGAATGTGCACCGAAGTAGGAAAAGACCATTTTGTCAGTTGGTAAGGTGATGGCCACAATTTTTGGGTTTCCCAAGGAACAACCCCCATAAATTACTTGTAGAAAGGCTGAACCGTAACTTGGCCCTATTATGCTTCATTGTTAGATCGTTTGAAACTTGAACTGGCTGAAAAAAGACCAAGGTTGGCATGCAAAAAAGTGCTCTTTCACAAAAATAATACACCATCCAACACATGAGCGATAATAATGGCAAAAGTGAATGAATTAGGCTTTAAATTGGTTCCCCATACTCCCTATTCACCACACTTAGCCCCCATTGACTTCTTGCTGTTCCCTAACTTGAAAGCTTGGCTTGCTGGGAAGAAATTTTCATCAAATGAACTAGTGATAGTGGCAGTCAATGAGTATTTTGCATTGGCAGAACCTACTGTCCAATACTTCTATACTTCTTTTGTTATGATTAAAGAACTGTGGCCACAGTCAATAGTAAAACATGGAAATAAATTTCCAAAGAGTTTGGATTCAAGGTAGAGTTGCACAGCTTTTTGTAATACACATTAAACTAGTAAAGCACTGTGATGGTCAAACAAACCTTCAGGTTGATGACAGCTTTACTTTTAACTTTCTTTCAGACATGTTACAGATAACTGGAAGTACACTTTTGAGGTAATCCCCATAAATTTAGTTTGGACGCACACTACATACTGTATGAGTTTTTCAGAACTCCATTAAGGGTCCAATTAATATTACAATGCTGTCGTATGCACTGAAAGTAGGACACATGAAATCAAAATGTCTTAATTCTTCTTTATCTTCATTCTTTATCCGAAGTAAAGAACACAAGAGTTACTTCTTTTTGTTTCCCCTTGTGCAAAAGGAACTTTTAATATGGATAACTTGTTGATCTTGTCAGTTCCTATTATCTTTACTGATAAGAAAATTGACACAATAGGCACTGTTAGGACTACCAGTCATCTTGGTAAATGCCTCAATGTACATACAGCAATCTCAGAATAAAGTGGCATTTACACAAGTAAAACATTCATACTCAGGACTTGCATCTGAAAAAGACTTGTTACCACCAACTTTTATTCTCACTTACACAGAGAAACCATGAACGTACAAAAACATTTGAAGTACAGTAGTTAAAAAAAAACAGTAAAAGACAGCACTAAAAAATTATGGATATAGATCATATAGAAGCAGTGCATGCACAATAACCACAACAAACAACAATCACCATCAACAGAAGCAAACAGAAAAAACAGCAAAGTACTGAATAGCAGCTATTGTTTTAAACATGCAAGGTAAGAGGATAGCTTAAGGCTGCTTGAAATCTCCAAGCAAATCTGCCACAGTAACAGACCAAACAGATCATGCTCAGTAAAACAAAACAAAAATTCAGAATCTTTACCCCAAACATTTAATCTATTGTTTCAATAACTTCAAATGGAATACACGTTTTAATCAAAGCTCAATCACAAAAAAAAAAAAAAAAATCAAGAAAAAGGAGACAATGAAAGACCTGAGCATCATCTCATGTACTGCCAGTTAGCAGTGAACCTGTAAGGTGCTTTTTTGTATTTTGAATAACAGCAGTATCAGCATCAAGCACTAACAATCTTGTAATTCAAGTTAAATGAGGTTAAGAAAGAAATATTTATCATAACTTTATTGAAGGAACTGTCCAAGTTCAGCTTGAGATATGAAAACCATGAAATACTGAAAGCAGGCTGGTTAGAACAGGATTTGATGGCTAAAACTTCTGGTTACAGGTCCAGCACTTGACCATCTTGTAAGAGCACCTACAGACTCTGTACCAGATATCTAAATCATGATAACTTACTTGAGATCAGATATATCACTGTGAAGAACATTGATGACGCTTGTGCTGAATACAAAACTGGAGAAGACAGTAAAGAGTCCGGCAATACCTGAAACAAGACACAATTTTCCCATATAAATAGCAGGAATTCAACATGTTAAAAATATTATAGTTTGGATTTTACACAATAAGTCCTTTCCATTCACAACTTCTTTGTAAAACTGTTATCTCAATGGACAAATATTTCAAATGTTGAAAAAGAAAATAATGATACACAATGCTAAACATAAAAAAAAAAATCCTAATCTGGTAGTCTTTCTTGGTCTCACAAGAGACCAGAGAATTTGTCCCATATCCTATTGAAACAGGTCACTGCATTGCTCACTAAACCTGCAAAAATATTTTTTTCAGTCAACATCGCAACTTCATTTTATTTTCCTTTTGTAAGACTCTATAAAACTTATGCACAGGCAACACAGTGGTGTTATGTAATACTGTGGCCACCCTACACAATAATGTTCAGATCCTCTGGGCCCTATTCTACAACTCTTTGGCATATAGTCAAGAGATAGATGGCATTTGAAGTCTGTGTACAGTCACATAATTTTCTTAGAAAATGAGGAGGTGGTTAGTGAGCTTTAAGCTGTCACTCAATGACATTCCAATGTGTCCGACTAGGTTGGTATCTGGTGAATTTGATGACTAGAGCTGCAAGTACGCTTAAACATCATTCTCTTGGAACCACAGTTGCAGGATTCAAACCTTATGATAAGGACTACTTGATGTTAATCACATAAAATCTTTATGGCTGAAGACCGAGACTATAATTGGGTCAGTTTTATTAGTTTTGGACTATTCAACTGATAGACTAATGAACAAGCCAAAACCTATGTTTATGACACCATACTGCCTGAACTGGATTGTACAAATGGAAATGTCGTGTCGCTAGGGCCTCCAGTCGGGTAAGCCTGTCGCCTAGTGCAAGTCTTTTGAGTTGATGCCATTTTGGCGGCTTGCATGTCGATGGGAACGAGATGATGATGACAGAGACAACACAACACCCAGTCCACGAATGGAGAAAATCTCTGACCCGGCCAGGAATTGAACGCACGCCCCTTTGCATGACATTTTGTCGCACTGACCACTCAGCTATGTGGGCGGATACTGGATTGTACAATGATACAATTTTGCAGTTACATTCAGTGGCACATTTAGATACTGTCTGAAAATTCTACTGTAAAACAGTTAGTAATAAAGAAATAATAAATTAAAAAGTCAAGCATTATGCTGAAGTTTTGCTACATGAACAGTGAAAATATCGTAAGTGATAAAAATTTTTACTTTCATTATTTTGTGTGTGTGTGTGGGGGGGGGGGAGGGGGGGGTGTCGACAAGCAAAAGTTTCAAGGGTGTTTGAAAGTGTGTGTTTTGACAGAAGTTGCTAAGTCCTCTCACTCTCAAATACTGGATGTATACAATCTGTGTAATTTGTATGGCGTGAATTAGGCTACTTCAAGACATGTATTCAGTTTCTTAATTTAATGCTTGACTTACTGTGTTACATCTTTAATGTAAAATTATCTTTCTTAATGAGTAGATTATGACAGCATTTTAAATTTTTGAATCCATTCAATAATTACATGAAACACCGAAAAACAAATTTTTGTTGTCCCTGGAAGCCAGCTGGGAATAGGTGACGTTTTAGACATTCTCCTTCCACCCCTTAAATCTGTCTCAGGTCGCTAGTGGTGGGGGAAAGAGGGGGTTACACCTCTTTCGCTGCCCATTTCCCCCACCTGTGCATAATCTAGATGACCAATAAATAGCAAACCATCCCACCGCTGAAGAATATAAGGGTATAATGGGTATAAGTGCTGATATTTTTATATGTGGTATCTTAATATGTACACACATCAGTGTGACAGTTGTTTTTTCTCTGCATCGAACAGTCTTCCCGCAAACACATCACAAATTTACTACCTGATGTTTTCTGCATGGTTGTAACCACACCACTAAGTGGACTATGTCTTTCACGTTAGACTATGTCTTTCACATTAGACTAACCGTTTTGCATTCAGTCCGTGTTTCGTCATCTGTCCTGCTGCCCAAGGGGAAATTAAGCATTAATGCCTTGCTCTTGTCACATGTACTTGGAGGTACTAAGCAACATAAAAACATGTGATACATAATTATTAGTCTGAAAATGATGTAAATACTGATGTAATATGTTCAGTATACTGTCCTCAGAGGGAATAAAATGTATACGTAGGTACAAATTGTACCACAGAAAATTAAAGAGATGCTGTGTTCACTAAAAGGCTGCCTCGTGTTGGGTTATTTTGCGTGTTTAAGAGAAAGTGACGAAAATTGTGCTGAACAGGCGTATCCTAGTCTGTACTAAACATATACATTATAATACGTTTAGAAAATTGGAAAAGTCAAATGCGGAAAACTTCTTGTACTTCGACTTACTGGGCCTCAGTATTTAAAAAAAAAAAAAAAAAAAAAAAATTAAAATCGGATATGCACTCGTAAATTTAAGAGGCAGTGGCTATGATGTTAGTGAAACCAGAAGCTGGGCGGTAGAAACGAAGCGTGGAAAATTTTATTTCACACGGAAGTGGTAGTGCTGTGACACTCATCGTTCTTCTTAAATCTGCCAGGTGGGAGCAAGTGTGGGTTACGCTGCTTTCACTGCCCACTTCCGGCATTTGAGCATATCACAGATGACCAGCAAATAGCAAACCAGTCCACTGCTGGGTAACAGACGCGTCCGTCCCAGCAGTCTGTCAGCTCCTGACGAAGTGGATGGTGAATTCCTTCAAAGGTCGAGCTTTGACTCAGGCACCGGCTGAAAACTGAAACGTACCAGACGATGGCGACAGCGGTGTCACCAGTATAGCTTTCATGACAAGGTCATTTTATTTTTGGAAACTAGCCACAGTGGACTGCCAAGAAAGATTAGCAGGTCAAAGGGAAAATCTACGGAGTATTTGACCCCCTCCGCTGGGAAATAAGAACATGGGCACTGAACGGCTGCCGCTCTTGCGAGATAATTGTTATCGTCTGGAAAATAACTCCTTCGAACTTCTAGGTTTCAATTTTGAACAATATGCCAGAGGTTTTACACCAGTCTCCTAAATTATATCGGCTAGCACGATTTACTAGCTGCGGAAAATTCATCTAGTTACTACTGCGGAATCTCTGGGTAGAGCGGTAATCGGCGATAAATACTAAGAGGTCGCCGGGAGGCTTTCTTTGTATAAGCTTCTTTCAATGCAGGCACTTTTTCATGAAAAGCAGCAGACCTCCGAATCGTCAATTCAAGTGTTATATGCTGGGTAACTTTGACCAAGATTGTCTTATGATATATGTGAGAGGGGATGGACATACGCGACACACGGGTGCTAACAGACTACCAAAAACAACTGCGTGATTTGAAACTCAGGGTTAAAAGACGAAGAGGACGATCAAGACTCAGATACTAGGTTATGGTGAAATCTGACATTGGGCAGAGAGGACAGCTTCGAAGAGAGAGTGAAGTTTAAAAGGACCGTAATTGGTGGACAAGCTTCGTTCCCTGACACATCGACTTAGATGGAACGACGTGGGATATATTAATGATGATGATGACGACGACGACGACGACGACGACGACGACGATCTAACATGTACGACCATTTCTTTTCTTGTATTTCCATAAACATTCATTAATCCTAAGCCAATGACAAAGAGATCTATTTCATTGACAATGATGGGTTTCTACTCTAGATTCTGTTATTTAAGCAGCTTCAGCTACAATATTTAATTTTGTTTCTTAGGCAGCAAGTACTCATCCACCAAATCAACTATCTTGCTGGAAAACCGCTTGACTCCCGCCTTTGTTGAGACACAAAACTTCGTCTTTTCTTGCTTAGACAAACTGCTGCCTAAGTAGCTTATCTACTCTTTTTGGTAAGTTCTCTGGATTGTCCATACTCGCCGATGGGACGCTAATTTGACAGTCGCACCCTCAACTTTTTTTCCCTTCAATTTAATTTCGTTATAACGTTCCGAGTACAGAATCTGTCGGAGTGTGCGCCGATTTGAAACTCCCTGGCATATTAAAATTGTGTGCCGGACCGGGACTCGAAACTGGAAGTTTGCCTTTCGCCGTGAGGTGCTCTACCGAGTGAACTAAGCACGACTCACGACGTGCCTTCACAGTTTTACTTCCGCCTGTAACCAACTCCACGTACCAGACTTTAAGGAAGTTGTCCCGCATGCCCTGCAGGACTAGCACTCCTGGATGAAAATACCCTAGGCTCGAGTCCCGGTCCAAAACACAACTTTAACCAAGAGGAAGAGGGAATACTGGCGAAGATGCCGGGTGCGCATTTTCTGCGCAATGTTAATCGATAAGTATTTAGCTGAAGACCGAGCCAGAACAGAAGCGTTATCTGCTGTTTTGCAAAAAGAAAGATTTTGAGCTTTCGGGCGCAACACGTGTCGCTAACGTATTGGTAGATAAGCGACATAGGACGGGTATTTTAAATCGAGTGGAACGGCATGACCTGATAGATGAATGGGTAGCTCTCAAACAACAAATCTAAGAGGTCCATCACACCAAATTATTCAACGTTAAAATGTTTGTTCTTCGGTAATTAGTTGAGAAGGTTCATTCATAGACAGGAAAAGGCATGGGTACATCGATATCACTGATACCTAGTAGTGTTGCGCTGAAGCAGATTTCTGAGTGACGACCGTCTGATTTCGGACGATCGATGCGTCCGTTCAAGACCGCGCTACAGGTAGAGGCGTCGTGCGCTGGCGACTGACAGCAATGTGTTCTCTGTGCGCTAACGAGCAATGAGTTGTAATTACGACTCTAGAACGGCATTCGAGAGGAGCCGAGTCCGAGTACCGATCCAATGGCGCTGATATACGAGATTTCTTTGGATTTCCCGCTGACTAAAGGTAAATACCAACATGCTGAACCGAGCGAGGTGGCGCAGTGGTTAGCGCACTGGACTCGCATTCGGGAGGACGACGGTTCAATCCCGTCTCCGGCCATCCTGATTTAGGTTTTCCGTGATTTCCCTAAATCGTTTCAGGCAAATGCCGGGATGGTTCCTTTGAAAGGGCACGGCCGATTTCCTTCCCAATCCTTCCCTAAACCGAGCTAGCGCTCCGTCTCTAATGACCTCGTTGTCGACGGGACGTTAAACACTAACCACCACCACCAACATGCTGAGACAGTTCAATCTAAATGAAGTCGCTGCTGACTGGACGAGAACTACCCTGCCAAAATCTGCAAGAAAGAAAGAAGAGAGTGGCAGTGCGAAAATTCGAAATCCGCTACTCCTGAATATGAGTTAAAAGACTAAAGCTCAGTGCCAAATCAATCGGTTAAATAAAACGGTGAAAAACAAATTGGCAGGCATTACCTACCTAGAATAGCATGTCGTTCATAGCATATTATCTACGCCACCATGCATTATGGGTTACCAGGCAATAGAAATACAGCTCCGTTACTCTACATATCTGATTTTAAAGCATAGCTTCATGTTGGCATATACGTCTCTCAGTATTCCTGTACCATTCGTCAGTTACACACTTAACAGCGTATAACGCCTTTAGTGTGACGCTATATCGGTCGTGTTACATTAAAATGTGACGATTGCTGTGGAGCTTGGGTCTAAACAAGAAAAGAATAAACAAATGGCATGTACACTATCCAATCGAAAGTATCCGGACACTTATTAGTGGCCGGCCGCTGTGGCCGAGCGGTTCTAGGCGCTTCAGTCCGGAACCGCGCTGCTGCAACGGTCGCAGGTTCGAATCCTGCCTCGGGCATGGATGTGTGTGATGTCCTTAGGTTAGTTAGGTTAAAGTAGTTCTAAGTCTAGGGGACTGATGACCTCAGATGTTGAATCCCCTACTGCTTAGCGTCATTTGAACCATTTTTTAACCTATTAGTGGACATTAATGTGTGATGATTCTATCCTTCTCCCTTATGATGGTTTGACCTCTGATGGGGACTCTTTCAGTGAGGTGTCTGAATGTCTGTGGAGAGATGGCAGCCCGTTCTTCCTTAAGAGCCGACACCAGAAGAGTTAGTAACGTCGTGGGCTAAGTCGACATCCTAACTCATTCCGAAAGTGTTCCACCGGATTCAGGTCGAGATTCTGGGTTGGCCAATCCATTTCAGGAATCTTACTGTCCACAGACCATTGCCTCGAAAATGCTGCTTTATGACAGAAAATACTGTCATGCTGATACGATCTTCGTCTCCGAAATGTTCCTCTACTACACACAGTATACACTGTGTTCATAAGCTTCTGCATTTAGAGCTTACGTAAGCGCGTAAGGCGACCACACCCCAACCACGAGAAACACCCCCACATCGTAAACATTATTCCCTCCATACTTCGCTGTTGGCACGACACATGATGGCAGGTAACTTGTCCAAGGCATTCGCCAAAACCAAACCCTTCCACCGGATTGCCAAGGATACAGTGTAATTCATCAATTCAAATCAATCGTTTTAAGTCATCCACTGTCCAGTGGGGTCGCTCTTTACCCCAGTTCAAGAGTCCCTTATCAATGGGTACAGAAATGTGTGTCTGAAGAGGAGCTGTTCAACAACTATGCACTATTTATTTTTTTAATTCCCTACCCGGCCGCTGCGGCGGAGCGGTTCTAGGCGCTTCAGTCCGGAACCGCGCTGCTGCTACGGCCAAGGTTCTAATCCTACCTCGGGCATGGATGTGTGTGATGTCCTTAGATTAGTTAGGTTTAAGTAGTTCTAAGTCTAGGGGACTGATTACCTCAGATGTTAAGTCCCCTAGTGGAGCCATTTGAACCATTTAATTCCCTAAAAATAGCAACACAGCCATTGTCCTATCTAGAGTGCTGGCAGCACCTCGAAACTCACGAGTTATTCCCGCTGATTTCGTGAGATTTTCAAAAGCTAGCTCGTTGCTCGACGATCGCTGTTCGTCAATACATGAGGTCTGCCTGGCGTTTCCACTTCGCAGCCACATCACCGACAGGCAACTTGTGGGAGCTTGACTAATGAAGACACAACACTACCCGTCTCCTTTTATACTGGTGACTCCGCCTTTCGCTACATCTAACCTTCAGTTCCACATCTCATGGTGGTGTCCGGACACTTCGGATCACATAGGTTATGTTTCCAGAATTGGTGCGAATGAGTGTAGAAGTGTACACATTTTGAAGGCGAATATTTCAAGAGGCAGTCAAGTGATTTGTACCGAAATAGTTTTTCTTTCGTTCGTTTCTGCGAAAACTTGAAATGTGACCCACGATTAGTTAAGCGTGTGAGATCCAGATCATGAATGACTAATGAGACTTCAAATGCATTAAAGAGAGGCAACGTGAAAGGTCACGTTTTTAATTAAAATTGTATTTGCTAACACCCGAAGAACGACTCCTAATTTTTGAGAAAAACTGAATTTATCGGTCCTGTAGAGACTGAAGACACAGTCAGGTGGCTGGCAGAAAAAAAGAGCACTTTCGCGTCCTATACAGGATTATTTCGCAGGAGTTACGACTACTAACAGCTTGTACTATTGCCCTACACAACTTCGATGTGTCAATGGAAAGGGGAGAAACCTTACTCTACAGCGCAATGAAAAGTGTCCTCCCCGACGCACATTACAGAAATTCGAGAACTGGTCAGCGCGAGGAGCATAGCACGTGACTCTTCCCCTTCCACCAGCACTAAGTGCGACAGGCGTAGCTTACTTCTTCCGTTCTTATCGCCCGTACAGTGGTCGAGGAGGAGGTAGGGTGGAGTGTCCTCGCTGGAAGGAGCAAGTATTCCGGTCGGTCTCGTTTGTGAGAGAACGGGCACGGCGTATGCGACGCAGCTGTGCGGCCAGACTGCTCCCCGGCAGCGAACCGGCTCACCGGCTGGACACGTGACGCCAGCTAGTGGACGGCCAGCGCCGTCACAGCTACACAAATAGACAGCCGCCGCGGCTGCCGCCACAAATGTCAGTTTGCTGTCCGCCAGATAAGCCGCCAGGCAGGACCCCTCTCGCAGAATCTCCCCGTCGGATTATGCAATAATCGCGAACGACGAGTTGCATCGCTCCCGAAATCCACTGGGGGGCATTCAACAGAGCCCTTCGCCCGCTGACCCTGCTCGGAAGCTGTTATTACGTCTCGCGCAGCACTGCACGTTACCCTGCCCTCCCTTTCACAGACTACGAGTCTGACAGGTCATCCCCGTAAGGTTTAGTAGGTTGTACTTTAATTCTTATAGCCGGTTCTAAGAAATGTGATAAAGTGATAAAGAACGGTTTCAGAGTGAATTAAAGAACATCCTGTTGGGGCCAACTCGTTCTACTCCATCGATGAATATCTTCACAAGAATTTTAGCTCATAACTCTGTCTGCATTAGAATTGTATAATATCCATGTACCTCAGTTAAAAAAACACTTTGACACTTTCCACATCCCAGAGACTCCTCTCCAAGGGATCCATGGAAAACGATAAATGTCGAAAG
The DNA here is from genome assembly GCF_023898315.1 of Schistocerca nitens. Classification (NCBI taxonomy): domain Eukaryota; kingdom Metazoa; phylum Arthropoda; class Insecta; order Orthoptera; family Acrididae; genus Schistocerca; species Schistocerca nitens. The sequence continues at coordinate 295,197,796 of NC_064619.1, forward strand.
CTACGAAATTGTAAATCACATTTGGGCAAGAACAATCTTTTTCCGAGATCCTTCACTTCATATCTCCAGCAAAAAAGCCATTTTCAAAACAATAATCTTGTCATAGTCAATACACTGGATATTAAATAATTGCCGTGGCATAGAGCTTAAACGCAATTGAGGCTAGATTACGCTTCGCAAGAGCAAACGTTCGCTCTTTCCATGTATTTTGTTTTGTTTTGAATATGACAGTCGAAGATCAAGTACCGTTTATAGCCAATATCAACTGAGAATCAAAATTTAATGATTTTTAAAAATTTCTTGTAGTGCGATCTCTTCCGAGCTGGTTCAAACATCTCGTGAGAACTGTTCATTAACAGAAGTCGAGCTTTTCTTTCTCTACGTGTTAAAACAAGGATACGTGTGACGACATCCATATCACGTTTCATTCAACGTGGCACCTGTAGTTTAACATGAATGCTATCATATATAGAACAAAACAACTCGGTAACCGATAATAAATAGAAAATCAATTATTCGGAAAGCTAACAGCATCATTCTGCTATTTTTACAGTATGATATGAGAGACGTATGACTATCTTAAGTAATGAACAGATTTCTTGCCAATATAGTTACTTTTTGCAGAGACTCGTAGCACAATTGCCATTCAGAACCTACTGCTGATCATGTACTGACTGGTACGACCGACAAATATTGCGTACTAGCTGTCAAACGTCTTATGGACGAAGGACGCGCACTTTTCATTTAATGAAAGTAAATGCACAGAATTAAGAACTGTAGTACATAGCTACACAAAATGCTGAATATCGATGATCACTGTAACTGTTCTGGGAATATTCGTTTCATTATAAAACAAAATTTCGCCTCTTTTAAATATTTCTACGAACCCCAGCCCTCCTTCCGCTCTAACGGCATACGTCTTTTAGAACCCCGAATTCCAACTTTTTCCTTCTTTTTGACTAATCTCAACGTAAAACAGGATGGCGTAGTTAAGAGAACAAATATACAAACGACGGCTAAACCCTTCACCTGCATTCTTCTTTAATTAGAGATATCAAACTCTCATTTGAAACAACATATTGCTGCCTCCTAATTTTGCTTTTTTCAAGTTTTGTCTCGTTGTTATTGAGAATTTTATTCTAGATGGGTATTTACTTTCTTGACATGGTATTTTCCCTTCTTCTTTGATATTTTTCATTAGTTTTGTGGTTCTTACCTTTTATCTAGAGTGGGCGTCAAGTAAACCAACAAGTATTAGCACCGGTAGATGTGGGGAAGATATCCAAGAGTCACTCTCAACCTGGTTATAACGTTGTAGCTTCGGATTTTCTCCATAGTATTTACGAAATGCAAGTATCTCTTTACGGTTACGGAACTTTTGAGTGCTGCTTCTTCCTCGCAGACACCTCTAGAAGCAAACAAACCATCCACACTACCTTACGTTCCAGCCGGAGGTGCTATACGGCGACTGCCATCTTGCGCTGTGTGTTGTAAATATCGTAGCCGGAAACATCTGCTGTGCAGAAGAGAAAGGGAGATCCGTTGAAACAGGCCAGAAGGAGAGTGGTACGATCTCCCGAGGCATTAGGTCTAGTGTGCCCCTTGTTCCAGAAAAGTATGCAACACTCCACGAAGGAAAGAAAGGCGTGTTAGAGACCAGAATCAAAGCGAGGGCTAACAAACAGTGATTATCCCTTCTCCGGTTCGCTTGAGTTTGTCATTGAAACGGAGATGAGCAAAAATACGACGCAGTTGAAGCAAGTTAACATGTTCGTAAACATGTCCGAGCTTTTTTCTTTTTCTCTCTATAATTTAACAACATACACGAAAAGATACTACCAAAAGAATGTAATAATTACAACGCGGAGTTTCATGGGTGGGTAAAGAAACTTTGTCTTCTCAATCATAATGCGACCTTGAATATGTAATTTTTTTCATTTGTGTGGCCATATTTCCCGTAATGCCTTGCTGATCATATGCGTGAGAAATTCAGATTCCTCTTTGTTCTAATTTCTATCAATGGCTTTTTTTCCAGACGAAACAGAAAAATGTACGGCGATTGCCCGCTCACATGTTTAAATCTTATTTTTTCCTATAATACAGATACTTTTCTTTCATACAAAGCGCTTCCTACACAGACGACGAGCCAAACGCAGGTACGATTTTCACAGCCGTCCTCTGCGAGTAGAACTCGTTGCCTGTCCTTTTGCCATAAGTAACGGCGTCCAACGCATACCTACGTTTCTTTTAATCTTCTGAGATGGACCCATCGACGTACTTCAATGAAGGCTAAGATCGTTTCGTTCTGCCTCGTGGAAGACGAAGCGGCGCATATGAAGTCTTCCACAGATAAACAGAGGAGTAACAGCCGACGTCGTCGTCATCCAAATGTCATGTTCATTTCGCGCAGCACAGCACACTGCGTCACAAAGTCGGAGGCAAAAAGAATCGCAACTGGTGCAAGGAAAAAAAAGAAAGAAAAAACAGTTTTAAGTCACTTCGAGATACGAGTGCATTACGCACTAATTGAAAATTTGTTCGCAAGGTTTTCCGATGCTTTTAGAACGAACAAGTTACAGGTCGATTTCCATGCATTTGAAGGTTTTTATACGCAATCGTTAATGCCTAATCGCCGCCCGCAAACTGTATAAAAATTGTGTAACATTTGAATTTACGCACTTCGACCGACACAGTTTTGTAGTCATATGGGAGTTTTCTTTCCCCCTTCAGCCAGAAACTTTCAAACTTACAGAAAAGGCAATGAGTATGACACCACCAGCCCCCTGCCTCCTCGTCCCAAATCTCACCCTTTTCGAACTTAAGAGAAAAATTATAAAAATATGATAAACGCTATTTCGACAAGACTTTATACAGGCTATAGATCTGTCACTTTCCTACAGTCATAATACTATTCTCTCATGAAGAAGTTTTGCTCTCAGTCTTTACGACAGCAGAAGTAGCTTCTCGCATTAATGAAATATTCCGTCGTTGCTTGGTGAACACACAACACTTGTGGATAAGCTACTTGTATGGCAATAGAATAGGAGTTCCGGCATCCTGTCATTAGCGCATACGGGGCTTTGCAGTAGTTTCGTAAAAAAGATCCAATGAACGGCATCGAACTGGAAGCAAACTGCTGTCAAATGTAAACGGTCAGTCAGAACTGTATGCCTCGGTTCGCATCTTGTATCCCGTTGTACCAACAGGATTTAAGTCTCACATCACGTATTCAAATTTTCCGCAATCGACAATCCGTTTGCGGCGGTAGAGTAATGACTTACTGATAAGAACTTTTCAGTAATCTCTCTGAAATTTCATACAATTCTCTCCTCTCCATTCTCTGCCTAAAAGACTCTTTTTTTCAAATTCAAGCTGGGAGCCCCATACGGTGTACAAAATGACTGATAACACCAATTTGCGAAAGGTAACACCAAAAAGAGCGAAAGAGCAACTACGACAGCTCATTTGAGCGAGCAGCTAGCGAATCAGCAGCGTCGACTACACCATGTAAACTGGACACTTTAGGCTGTCGGCGACTATCAAGAAGGCGTTAGCTACCGAGAAGTCCGTCGCTAACAGTTCAAAACTTCATCACCGGGCAAACGTTCTGCGAACCAAGGCAGGTATTCCACCACGATTGCTTAATGTTTAGCGGGGTCTCGTACACTACTGGCCATTAAAATTGCTACGCCAAGAAGAAATGTTGATGATAAATGGGTATTCATGGACAAATATATTATACTAGAACTGACATGTGGTCACTTTTTCACGCAATTTGGGTGCATAGATCCTGAGAAATCAGTACCCAGAACAACCTCCTCTGGCCGTAATAATGGTCTTGATACGCCTGGGTATTGAGTCAAACAGAGCTTGGATGACGTGTACAGGTACAGCTGCCCATGCAGCTTCAACACGATACCACAGTTCATCAAGGGTACTGACTGGCGTATTGTGACGAGCCAGTTCCTCGGCCACCATTGACCAGACGTTTTCAGTTGGTGAGAGGTCTGGAGAATGTGCCGGCCAGGGCAGCAGTCGAACATTTTCTGTATCCAGAAAGGCCCGTACACGACCTGCAATATGCGGTCGTGCATTATTCTGCTGAAATGTAGGGTTTCGCAGGGATCGAATCAAGGGTAGAGCCAAGGGTCGTAACACATCTGAAATTTAACGTCCACTGTTCAATGTGCCGTCAATGCGAACAAGAGGTGACCGAGACGTGTAACCAATGGCACCCCATACCATCACGCTGGATGATACGCCAGTATGGCGATGATGAATACACGCTTCCAATGTGCGTTCATCGCGATGTCGCCAAACACGGATGCGACCATCATGATGCTGTAAACAGAACCTGTATTCATCCGAAAAAAATTACGTTTTGGCATTCGTGCACCCAGGTTCGTCGTTGAGTACATCATCGCAGGCGCTCCTGTCTGTGATGCAGCGTCTTGCCATTCGTGCACCCAGGTTCGTCGTTGAGTACATCATCGCAGGCGCTCCTGTCTGTGATGCAGCGTCAAGAGTAACCGCAGCCATGGTCTCCGAGCTGATAGTCCATGCTGCTGCAAACGTCGTCGAACTGTTCGTGCAGATGGTTGTTGTCTTGCAAACGTCCCCATCTGTTGATTCAGGGATCGAGACGTGGCTGCACGATCCGTTACAGCCATGCGGATAAGATGCCTGTCATCTCGACTGCTAGTGATACGAGGCCGTTGGGATCCAGCACGGCGTTCCGTATTACGCGCCTGAACCCGCTGATTCCATATTCTGCTAACAGTCATTGGATCTCAACCAACGCGAGCAGCAACGTCGCGATACGATAAACCGCAGTCGCGATAGGCTACAAACTGACCTTTATCAAAGTCGGAAACGTGATTGTACGCATTTCTCCTCCTTACACGTCGCGATAGGCTACAAACTGACCTTTATCAAAGTCGGAAACGTGATTGTACGCATTTCTCCTCCTTACACGAGGCATCACAACAACGTTTCACCAGGCAACGCCGGTCAACTGCTGTTTGTGTATGAGAAATCGGTTGGAAACTTTCCTCACGTCAGCACGTTGTAGGTGTCGCCACCGGCGCCAACCTTGTGTGAATGCTCTGAAAAGCTAATCATTTGCATATCACAGCATCTTCTTCCTGTCGGTTAAATTTCGCCTCTGTAGCACGTCATCTTCGTGGTGTAGCAATTTTAATGGCCAGTAGTGTATTTCGTAGAGCGAAAGAGCACTGCGGATAAAGTATGGCGTAACTGAGCTTCTAAAACTAGTAATGTAACTGAGCTTCTAAAACTAGTAGTGGCTTTTGAAATCTCTTCATAACACCTGTTATGCAATACCACTGTTGCTCTTGAAGTGTCGCAGACGGTGACAGATTTTTTTCATTTTGAGGAATACCACATTGGTGAATAAAAACGGAATAGAAATAAAATTGAAATAAAAATTTGTGGTTTTTTCTCATAGAGCAACATTCATCCTTTGTTTCTTGGGCACTGCCAACATTCCCCAATTAGGAACAAAGCGGCAGAGGTAAAGTACACAGTTGACACAAAAGAGTACATGGACAACAAGAAACAAACACGCCCCTCTGGCCACTTGGGAAATCTCCTAAAAGCCAGGAGTGTAGCTGCACGCTACGCACGGACTGATTCAAAAACATCGACGCCTGTTTACTCATAATATTTCAATCAGTCGGTCTGAAAACGGAGATTCTGTCGCTGAGAGAACTACTGAAACGAAGTTTTTATCAATAATATAAAAACCAAGCTAGGAGTGTAAGTTGCATCATGTAGCGCCTACTTTAGTGTTAATCACGTTCTTGTTTGTTCATACATCTACTATTCTGCAACTCACACTTAAGTGCCTGGCAGAGGGTTCTTCGAACCACCTTCAGACTACTTCTCTACTGTTCAACTCTCTAACAACGCGTGGGGGAAATGAACACTTCAGTCTTTCTGTACGAGCCGTGATTTCTCTTATTTTATTTTGTTGATCATTACTGGATAAGTACGTTGTCGACAGTAAAATAATTTCACCTTCAGATGAGAAAGCTGGCGATTGAAATTTCATGAGAAGATCCTGCCACAACGAAAAACGCCTTTATTTTAATGATTGTCATCCGAACTTGCTTATCATATCCGTGATACTCAACCTTATTTCGCGGTAAAACAAAACGAGCAGCCCTGTTTTGAACTTTTCGATGTCCCCCGTCAACAGCAGAGGACGAACAAGCGTAGTGTAGGCAGTCTCTTTAGCAGACCTGTTGTATCTTCTGCGCGTTCTCCTAATGAAACGTAATCTTTGGTCCGCTTGATCCACAACATTATGTACGTGATCGTTCCAATTTCAGTTGTACGTAATTGTGATTCGTAGGTATTTAGTCGAAATTACAGCCCATAAATTTGTGTGATTTATCGTGTAACCGAAATTTAAATGATTTATTTATGTACTCAGGCGGCTGACATTTTTCCATTTTGAGAAACAACTGTCACTTTTCGCACCATACAGATATGGTGTCTGAGTCATTTTGTAATTGGTTTTTATCTTCGGATGACTTTACTAGACAGCAAATGACAGTATCATCTGCAAACTATCTAAGAGGGCTGCTCAGACTGTCTCCTAAATTATTGATACAGATCAGGAAATGCAGAGGGCCTAAAACATTTCCTTGGGAAACGGCGGATATCACTTCTGTTTTATTCGATGATTTTCCGTCGATTACTAAGTACTGTGACCTTTCTGGCAGGAAATCATGAATCCAGTCGGACTACTCCAATTTGATTAAAGTTCCTTGTGAGCAACGATGTGAAAAGCCTTCTGTAAATCTAGAAATGGGGAATCAATTTGAGATCCCCTCTCGATAGCATTGATTACTTCGTGCGAATAAGGAGCTGGCACAATCTTTGTAAATTTTCCGAAAAATTCCACATCAACTGCGCGCTTCATACGATAGTGAATATCAACACGCATAACATTCACACATTCTAAACAATCCGACTGAAAATTTCAATTTATACTAATTGGAAGCAAAAACAATCAAGTTATCACGACGTTTAAAGGAAAATTACCACTACACATTGGAGATACCTTTTTAAATATGCGTGCAAAGCGTTTGGGTTCAAGGGGATCCACTACATTGTGGCATGTAAACTCGTCACAACAAGAAACTTGTTAAACGCATACTCTTTCAGACGAATACACTAGAATAACATTCCGTCCTCATTCCTACAACCTATGGAGGGGCTCTCATTGTAACGTTTATGTGCGACGAGAAAGATCTTTGCGTGAGTGGGTTGAGCCTCCTTGAAGACGTAGAAACTCCAGCCATCTTCACCTGCACTCCGCAAGCGGAGGTTACTTCTGTACCATCAACGCTGTAAGCCACCAACCATATCAATCGCCAGCAAGCTCTTATGACGTCTGCAACGAAGGGCAGAAAGAACCAGCTCCAGAGCGTAAATAAGCACACCAACAGCACGGGAACACAAGCAATGATTCACGTAGGAAATTCGTGGAACCACTTTATATATAGCCTCGAGAACCTCGTCTCGTCCGCGTCATTCTCCCTTGCTCCGTGCAATTTTTGGTTTTCTATTTACAATCTGCATCTTCACGGTGAGAGCATTTCAGTTTCATTTGATGCACATCAGAACTTTTCTTGAAAAATGAAGACACTCTAATTCAGTACGGTTCCCAATTTAGTTACAGCTACAACGTTACTAGCTACTAGACATGTTAGGGAAATGTTGCATACGGAAGTGAAATTTTTGCATCTTTATTTTAGAGAATTTTCGGCAACACTGTTAGGGCTGTGGTGATGCCAGCAGCAAAAACAACGTTTCATCAGCGATCTCGCGGGAAAATATTCTATGAATGTAGCGCCACATTGCGGAAACGTGAGTCATCAATTCTGCTTCCAAAGAAACAACGTGCACCTCAAATTATGAAACAAGGAATGAACGGAAAATCAGCGAACACAATAAACAACGAATTCAGGTACACGCGGTTTACATAGACATTGACACTACACTTTCCTGGAGTAGTATTGGGCCACGTGTCGCTAAAACGATGAATTAAAAATAAATAAATATACATGTGTACTACGAATCTGACTTCCGAAGAGGTAAATACAAAGACTGTAGTCATTTGTCGTCGTCGTTGTTGTTGTTACGAGGACCTTTTAATAAGCTTTTTATTATCAAGTGATAAGCACTTCATCATCAGAGAGTAAAGTGAGCTCCACGCCCTCCAAGAAAAATGTTACAGCAAGCAAGCACACTTTCGCGACCGTAGTCTTCCTTTAAGAAATTTAGAGAAATGACGTACAAAATTAAATCTGGATGGCAGGACGGGGCTTTGAACCGCCCACTACCGCAATAGGAGTCCAATATCTTACAACGGTGCCACATCTCTCGGTACTTACGCTACGTATTGTAATCAGTACAATACCATTAGGTTATTGTATCATCAGGATACAGCGCAGTATCAAACTATTTCCAGTATTATCAGTCAACATGAGCATTCACACATACAATTTCAAAACACTGACATCATCGTATCTCCTACACAGCCTGAGAAGATATATTCTTTCCTTGCTATGTTCCACGAAGCTAACATCAAGAAACGTGGAATTCCCAGGTAAATTCCAGGAACCCAACTCATATTACAGGACGCAAAGTTCTCCTGGATGTCCACTGTTAGTACGTAAAACTGAAAAATGAGGCAGAAATCGGCCTATTTTTCGTTAAATTGCGCGGTTTTTTTACACGGCTACCTGTTAATCTATAATTTAGCACCGGAACAGGCCGCTGTGATGCGTAGATATACGTTCGGTTGTGAAACTCTCTCCTTAATTTTGCTACCTAGTGACAGACAGGACAGCAGGAAACTGCTGATCATACGATCCAACTTCTACTCACAACATTGCAACAGTGTGTGTGTGTGTGTGTGTGTGTGTGTGTGTGTGTGTGTGTGTGTGTGTGTCTGAGCCTCTTCAATAACTTTTCTTCCTTCCTGTCCTTTCCATTGTGGTTCTTCCTCATACACTAACCCTAAGAATTTATACATTCTCTTCCATATCGTTTATCCATTGCTTTGGTGGTTTCACACCCACAGCTCCCCCTTTTTTTTTCACTCCAACATCTATCCAAAGAACATGAGTAACATAGGCTATTCTACTATGAGGGCTATTCGTAAAGTAAGGTCCGATCGATCGCGAAATAGATACCACTATTAAATTTCGCTGAAGCTTTGCAGAGATGTGTTGGATAATGTTTCTAGTACGCCCGTCGATCGCGTCACGTAGCTCTTTTCAGTTTTTAGTGCACAGCCTGCACGTAAAGACGCCTAGAAAATAGTCTCTCTCGCCGGCCGCGGTGGTCTAGCGGTTCTGGCGCTGCAGTCCGGAACCGCGGGACTACTACGGTCGCAGGTTCGAATCCTGCCTCGGGCATGGGTGTGTGTGATGTCCTTAGGTTAGTTAGGTTTAAGTAGTTCTAAGTTCTAGGGGACTTATGACCTAAGATGTTGCGTCCCATAGTGCTCAGAGCCAAGTCTCTCTCGCCAAGTGTGAGTGCCTGTGAGAGATTTCGCACGATTTCATGCAGCCCACACAACGTAACCGTTATCTATTTTCTCCTTCATGACAATTGTCGGCCGCACACTGTAGGGGCAGCGTTTTCAACGGAAAGTGTTTGATCACCCACCACACAGCCCGGACTTGGCTCCCTCTGAATACCATCTCTGCTTACATTAACCGCTGACTATGAAGACAACATTTTGGCGCACACAGGTTGCAGACCAGCGTAGAGAACTGCAGAAAACACAGGCGACTGTCTTCTATGACGAGGGCATCGGAAAACTGGTACAACGCTACAACAAACATCTCACCGTCAGCCAGAGCGGCGACTATGTACAGAAGTAGATGGAAGCTGTAGCTACTGTTGCAAGTAAAATATTTATGATTTTCACTGTGGTTCCCATTTCGTGACAAATCGGACCTTACTTTCCGAATAGCCCTCATACTTTTTATTGATATTACAATGTCATCTCTGTATGTAAGGCGGTCCAACACACCGTTTGTTCTAGATAGTCACATACCATTATTACAGCTCTCCCGCAGCATGCTGTCATTCAAATATTATGAGCTAATGCTAACCAGTAAATGTTAATGTTCACGTACCACATAAGTAGGCTAACGACTGTCCGGATTACAACCTTGTACATCCGCAGTTATTATACGTCTGTTTAATATCCCCGAGTAAAAGTAATTTCTAAAATGGGTGGAAGCGTCTATTACCGCACGTGATGCATGCTTTTAATCGAATATGTGCTGTTAATAAAAGATCTCAGATAGTCAAAGTTCTGTACATGTTCAAAATTTAAGCCTGCCGCTGATAATTTATTCAGGTTCCCTCGGAGTCTTTCGCAGCGGCATACATGAATAAAACGTTCTCGGCTTTCCAGCCGCGTCAATTCGAATAAAAGCCTCGGAGATGGCCATCGAAAGCTCGAGAATTTTATTCGAATTAACGCGGCTGGAAAACCGAGAACGTTTTATTCACTTATTCAGGTTGTTATTTTCCTTCCTGGTGAAGATAATGTACTTCATTTCAGTGATAGTAAGGCCTCTAGGTTGTGTGACTTCCTGCAGGTCACTCACTGTTCTCTCTAAGGAGCCTCCTCTTCTGCTAATAATTACTATGTCATCGGCATATGCGCATATCTGAGTAGATTTTGTGCCTATATAACTAGACAATCTAACTGTCCGCTTTGATCGCTACTATAGCTTTATTTTTTTTAAATATACCTTCACGTGTTTCGGACAAAGTCATTATGATCAGAGTCTGTCAGATAAACAGTACCAATGAGAAGTAATATTTTCACATTGATTACAATAATAAATTGCATAAAAACAAAATGAAGACACACCACATTTTAAAAAAAACTCGGTACACTGTATCTCGTCAGTTACACGGCCACGCTAGTGCTGTTCAGTGAGGCAGCCTGTCTTACATAACACTCTGTGGCCACTAGGTGGCGTTAAAGGCATTAGCAATCGTCAATGTTAAATACAAAGTAAGCATGGTGCCAAATTCAAAATAACATCTACAAGCTGAGCAAAACTTTTTACATAAAAAAATATCTATTACATAATGAATAGGACTTGTCACGTTAAAAATTCAAATTTACGTAAATTAAAATGGACAACTGTGTTGATAAAACATTTTAACATACACAAGTTCGTATGCTTGACTGGCCGGTGTTATTCTAAATTTAACAAAAATGTTTGTTTGGCCGCGTCATTATATAACAATGAAGCAACTAAACTGCCTATGTCCCGACTGACTTGCTATGGTCCTCCCCCCAGGGCAGTTATAGTCCGATCCATAAATGATGGCAGTTCCAAGCAACAGTAGCAGTACGCGCACACATGTGCTTCGCATTTCATGACGGCATGTATCCTGCAAATTATGTCTCTTACTTGCTTATGTGGAATTTATCACTTACAACCACCATAACAAATGGAATAAAAACTCACTACATAACTCGCTACGATCACGTTCAGCGCTCGCAATGGATATGACATTCACAGGAGAGCGTTCAGAACACTTCTGAACGCTCATTGGCTGTCGTAGAATGTGTGACGTAGGTCGAAAGAACGCATTTAAACTCAACCGCCATCGTTTGTGTCTCCAACTACAACGGCCCTGAAGTGTACCGCAAAAGTCGGCAGTTTAGTTGCTTTACTTTTTATAATGATGCGGTTTAATACCCTAAATTATTTTATTCATTTTAACGTACAGCTATAACGTTAAACGAGGCCAGAAGCTACGTAAAGTTGTATCTCGGCCACTTTTTTTATTTTCGTAAGTTGAGAATATATCGATTTTTTAAACGTGTTGAGCCGGCCGTCGTGGCCGAGCGGTTCTAGGCGCTTCAGCCCGGAATCGCGCTGCTGCTACGGTCGCAGGTTCGAATCCTGCCTCGGGCATGCATGTGTGTGATGTCCTTAGGTTAGTTAGGTTTAAGTAGTTCTAAGTCTAGGGGACTGATGACCTCAGATGTTAAGTCCCATAGTGCTTAGAGCCATTATTTTAAACGTGTTGCGTCTTCATTTTATTTTTATATATTATTGTATAATTATTGTAGGAATATTACTTGTCATTTGTTCTATTTATCTGACAGATTCTGATGGCTGTGGCCGAAACGCGTCAAGGTGTATTTTAAAAAATAAATAAAGATGCAATAGCGATCAAGACGAACAATTACAGTGACTAGTGATAATGATCGCCGATTCGCTTAATGATTCTTTGTCATTTACACACAAAATATATAACTAGCTATATGGAGTTTTCTAATAGCTGCTTACAGGGTGGGTTGGAGAGAGTTGCAGATGGGAGTCCCCTTGTCTTACTCCCTTACTGATGGAATAAGTGCTGAACTTTGCGATTTATCTGGGTATAAAGTTGCAACCAGTCACTCTTTTTGGGCTTCAAAATGGTTCAAATGGCTCTGAGCACTATGGGACTCAACTGCTGAGGTCATTAGTCCCCTAGAACTTAGAACTAGTTAAACCTAACTAACCTAAGGACATCACACACATCCATGCCCGAGGCAGGATTCGAACCTGCGACCGTAGCGGTCTCGCGGTTCCAGACTGCAGCGCCAGAACCGCGCGGCCACTTCGGCCGGCTTTTTGGGCTTCAGATACAGTTATTTTACCATCAACTAGTTTTCGAATCACTGCAGGCTCATCATCAGATGGAGGCGTTACAGGAACACTATGCAGTGTACCAAGTGAAGCTAGACGCTCTGGTGATTGAACTGGGAAAAATGAGGGAAATTTAGTTGCTGGTAACAAAACGTTTATGAAAAGTAAATATGTTACGTTTTGGGCACTTACAGTGCAGTTCATCGTGATACGCACAGCAAATCCATTGCCATAATGTACATTATCAGTTGTACACACAAATATGCACAGTATTTGGCTGCACTTGGTTTCAAACTTATCCACAAAATGTAAACCCTGCATGTAAATACAAAGAATATGTATACAATAGATATAAGACTTTGCTACATCATCATCTTTGGCCTGAGATGCATTGTATTACAAAATAAATATTGACAAGTACAGATAATATATTTAAGTGAATCTTGCTAGCTGCAGATGTGTTCTTATATTAATAATATACAGGTAATATCGATTAAAGCGGTACACAAAAGATACGCAAATAGAGTGGACTATTTACTATGTAATTAAAGAGTGAATGAGTTACAGAATGGCATAGTTGTTACAGGGCTGGAATTTGGAAATTTGTGGCAGGTTCCTATGGGACCAAACTGCTGAGGACATCGGTCCCTAGGCTCGGACACTACTAACTCTAATTTAAACTAGCTTATTCTACGGACAACATACACCCCCATGCCCGAGGGAGTACTCAAACCTCCGACGGAAGGAGCCGCGCAAACAGTAGGCGCCCTAGACCGCGCGGCTGCAAGACTAAGAGAACATAATTTATGCAGGAGGATGAATATGTCTTATTATTGTCTTCTTTGGTGTTTCGGTGACAGGTTGTCTTGAAAATTCTGGAAAAATTAATATTGCTTGTTTATTGTCAATATAAGGACACCCCAGCAGCTAGTAAGATTGACTTAAATATATTAACTGTACTTTTAAATATTTATTTTGCAGAACAATGCATCTCATTTACATTCTGAGAATTAGTGTGAAATCAACTAAAACTAAATACTGTGGTTATTTGTGTGTATAGCTGACACTGTACATTATGGGAATGGATTTTCTACAGATACCACGATGCACTGCACTGTAAGTACCCAAAACATAACAACGTTTTCATTTCATATAAATGTATCGTTACCGATTACTGCGTTTCAGTCATTTTCGCCAGACGCATCACCGCAGTGTCTAGCTACACTTGGTCCACGATATAATGTTCATGTAACATCTCCATCTCATGACGAGCCTGCAGTGGCTCGAAAACTAGTTAATGGTAGAATAAACCCTATCTAAAATCCAAAAAAAAAAAAAAAAAAAAAAAAAAAAAAAAAAAAAAAAACGATTGGTTGTACGATATCTATTTACTCGCACTGCAGCCTTGTAACCAGCCTGAGCGGCCTGGATGAATGAGACATTCTTGGATGGCATTCTTTTTTGTGCCTTTGTCTTGGATCTAGCATGGTTAATGTTAAAAGTAGCCGAATGTACTTGTCACCACCGCATAATCCCCCTGGATGAAATACGTGTACCCCAAAGCTGAGTGAAAGCTTTTTCTAAATGTTTTCGAATCCTGTAACTTGGGTACCAGCCTGGTATTCACAGAGTGAGATGTGGGAAACTGCCTAAAAACAACACACCGACTCTCCCCGTTAATCCGACGGGCGGATTCGATCCGTGGCCGGTGCACCTCCCCGTCTCCAGACACTCGAGCAATATCAACCCGATACTCCAACTCGTTCCACACTCTCTGTAGCATATCAGGCGTAACAGTTTGGATAGCTGCTGTTATTTCTCGTTTCAAATCATCAATGGTGGCTGGGAGAGGTGGCCGAAACACCATATCCTTAACATACCCCCATAAGAAAAAATCGCAGGGGGTAAGATCAGAGCTTCTTGGAGGCCAGTGATGAAGTGCTGTCACGGGCTGCCTGGCGGCCGATCCATCGCCTCGTGTAGTTGACATTCAGGTAGTTACGGACAGATAAGTGCCAATGTGGTGGCGCTCCATCCTGCTGAAATATGAATTGTTGTGCTTCTTGTTCGAGCTGAGGGAACAGCCAATTCTCTAACATCTCCAGATACTGTAGTCCAGTTACAGTAGCACCTTCGAAGAAAAAGGGACCAAAAACTTTATTGGCTGAAATGGCACAGAAAACGTTCACCTTAGGCGAGTCACGTTCATACTGAGTTGTTTCCCGCGGATTCTCAGTGCCCCATATACAGACATTGTGACGGTTGACTTTCCCGTTAGTGTGGAAAGTTGCTTCATCACTAAACACAATCACTCGTTCTCGGCCGTCCAGAACTTTTCCCTTTGCACAAACACCCATTCTCTGTAAACTGTTTATACCAACGTTTAATACACCACCTATCAGGAGGTTTAACACCATACTTCGTTCGAAATGCACGCTGAACAACTGTCGTCGATTCACTTCTGCCGTACTCAATAACACAAAAAGCTTTCTGTTGAGCGGTCGCCATCTTAGCATCAACTGACGCTGACGCCTAGTCAACAGCGCCTCAAGCGAACAAATGTACAACTAAATGAAACTTTATAGCTCCCTTAATTCGCCGACAGATAGTGCTTAGCTCTGCCTTCTGTCGTTGCAGAGTTTTAAATTCCTAAAGTTGTGGTAATCACCCTGTATTTATCTCAGGAACGAATATCTGCCCTGTTTACACTGTGGTCGAAAAGGTCAAGGGATAGCGATATGCAAATATACAGATGGCGGTAGTATCGCGTTCGAAAGGTATAAAAGGACAATGCATTGGCGGAGCTGTCATTTGGTCCCAGGTAATTCATCTGAAAAGGTTTCCGATGTGATTATGACCGCACGACGGAAATTAAGAAACGAACGCGGAGCTGGTACTTGAAGCTAGAAGCGTGGAACATTTCATTTCGGATATCGTTGGGGAATTCAATATTCCGAGGTCCCCAGTGACAAGAGTATGCCGATAATACCAAATTTCAGGCCTTACCTCTCACCACGGACAACGCAGTGAACTTGACGAACGACAGCAGTGGCGTTTGCGTAGAGCTGTCAGTGCTAACAGACAAGCAACAGTGCGTGAAATAACCTCGGAAATCAATGTGAAACGTACGACGAACGTTTCCGCTACGACACTGCGGCGAAATTTGCCGTCAATGGGCTATGGCAGTAAACGACCGACGCTAGTGCATTTGCTAATAGCACATGACCTGCAGCGCCTCTCCTGGGCTCGTGACCATATCGGTTGGATCCTAGCGGCTTAGTCAGATGAGTCCCGATTTCTGTTGATAGAGCTGAGGGAGGGTTTGAGTGTGGCGCAAACCCCAGAAAGCCATGGAGTGAAATTGTCAACAAGGCACTGTGCAAGCTGGTGGTGGCTCCATAATGGTGTGGGCCGTGCTTACTTGGAAATGAACCGATCACTGACTGGAAATGGTTATGGAGACCATTTGTAGACATTCATGGACTTCACGTTATGAAGCAAAGATGCGCCATGTCACCAGGCCACGACTATTCACGATTGGTTTGAAGAACATTCTGGGCAGTTCGAGCAAATGATTTGGCCTCCCATATTGGCCGACATGAATCTCATCGAACAGTTAATCAGACATAATCGAGGAACATTCTGGACAGTTCGAGCGAATGATTTAGTCACCCAGACCGCCCGACAGGAATCTCATCGATCAGTTATGTGATATAATCGAGAAGTCAGATCGTGCACAAAATCCTGCAACGGAAACACTTTCGCAGTAATGGGCCGCTGTAGAGACAGAATGGCTCAATATTTCTGCATAGGACTTTCAACGACTTGTTGATTTCATGGTACGTCGAGTTGCTGCACTATGTCAGGCAAAAGGAGGTCCGACGCGATATTAAGCCATGAAATATGTCACCTCAGTGTATACCATCAAGACGCGATGTATTTATTTACCGCTGGTACAGCAAAAACTACTACGCAAATTACGTACAAGGGGCGTTTGAAAAGTCCGGGCAAAGTCCGAGAGATGGCACCACCGGCGCGTATCGAGGCCATGTTTCGTTAGTAGCATCTTTGGAAAGAACTCACATCAAGTTTCAGCCATATTGGTCTATTTCTTTGCGTTTGGCATTCGTGTGAATAAGTCTCGTGATTGTCAAAAAAAAAAAAAAAATGGACGAAAAAGAATTTCGTGTCGTGATTAAACATTACTTTATGAAAGGCAAAATGCCTCAGGAGACTAAAGAGAATCTTGATAAACATTACAGTGACTCTGCACCTTCGATTAGAACAGTTTATAAGTGGTTTCAAAATATTCGGAGTGGCCCTATGGGCACAAGTGATGCTGAATGTTCTGGACGCCCTGTGGAGGTTACGACTCCAGAAATCATTGATAAAATCCATGACATGATGATGGATGACAGAAGAGTTAAGTTGCGTGAGATTGCTAGTGCTGTGGGCATCTCGAATGAACGGGTACATAATATTTTGCATAACATTTGGACACAAGTAAGCTATCCGCAAGATGGGTTCCGCGATTGCTCACGGCCGGCCGAAGTGACCGTGCGGTTCTAGGCGCTGCAGTCTGGAACCGCGAGACCGCTACGGTCGCAGGTTAGAATCCTGCCTTAGGCATGGATGTGTGTGATGTCCTTAGGTTAGTTAGGTTTAAGTAGTTCTAAGTTCTAAGGGACTAATGACCTCAGAAGTTGAGTCCCATAGTGCTGAGAGCCATTTGATTGCTCACGCTTGACCAAAAACGGAATCGTGTGAAGTGTTGCAAGGATTGTTTGCAGCTGTTCATGAAGAATCCGCAGGACTTTAAGTGTCGTTTCGTCACTGTGGATGAAACAAGGATACATTACTATACTCCTGAGACCAAACAACAATCTAAACAATGGGTTACCAAGGGAGAATCTGCACCTAAAAAGGCGAAGACCATTCTTTCGGCCGGGAAGGTTATGGCGACTCTCTTTTGGGATTCGCAAGGCCTAATCCTCATCGACTATGTGGGAAAGGGTAAAACTATTACGTGTGGATATTATTCATCGTTATTGGGCCGTTTGAAAACCGAGCTGCAAGAAAAACGCCAGCGGTTGGACCGCAAAAAAGTCCTTTTCCATCACGACAATACTCCAGCACACACCTCAGCAGTTTTGGTCGCAAAATTAATGGAAATAGTATTCCAACTCGTTTCACATCCCCCCTATTCTCCAGACTTGCCTCCCTCGGACTACCATATGTTCCCCAATTTGAAGAAATGGCTGGCGGGACAAAGATTTTATTCAAACGAGGAGGTGATTGCAGCAATTAATAGTTATTTTGCAGACTTGGACAATTCCTATTATTCAAAAGGGATCAACAAATTAGAACAGCGCTGGACGAAGTGTATAAGTCTAAAAGGCGACTATGTCGAAAAATAAAAAAGGTTTACCCCAAACACGTAAGCAGTTTTTATTTTTGCACGGATTTTTCAAAAGCCCCTCGTATAGTGCGAGAAAGCAACATTTAAGGAGTGGCGCAGTGCGTTTTAATTCAAGAAATAAAATCATTTATCTATGTTTTGTAAGCAACACTCTATAGAAACAAAGTGACATCTTTAACTCGCGATCTGACGATTTGTGACATATTCTCGCTTCGTTCTAGTGTTGTTTCATACACTTTTGTGAACCTCTCTGATACTGATATTACAGAAAAGAGTGCCGAAGCGGGGCGAATCTCCCGTCCCGCAGTTCCATGCCAAGGTCACGGGAACTGTGTCTGCTCGTGCCTCTCCTATATCCCGGGGAGCACGGCCTGCCTTCTTGCACGCGCGGAGCATACAACGTGCTCTCTTGTTTGCATACACAGCGTGCACTATTTATACCCCTACATCATCCTAGGCGCGCCTGGCTGGTTTCGCGATCATAGACAAGTTGTGCAGTTATCGGAGCTCTTATGTTCCCCCGCAGGGCAGAGGAGAGACGATGCGCTACATCTGGTGATTACGGCCAGCTCACGAAGTGTACACTAATGAAAAACTGTGATGATTCTTAGGCTGCTGACGCTTTACGCTTTTTTTCTGTAACGGAAGCAGCAACAGAGGGCTTGTAATGCGTCATCCTCACCTGAACCAACTCTTTAGCGCTATTCTCTCGTAATATTTTAAGAACCAGGTTGATTCCGTGTTCCTGGCATCACCAAAAACTTTCACCAAAAACTTTTAAATTCAGCAGCACACAAACATGTATTACAGAAAATAGGTTTGTATGGCATATCTAGCGCCAGACTGGGAATTAAATAAAAATTTCGTGGCAGACAGAGAGCCTTGGATGCAATAATTCGAAAACCTAGAAATTTATCGCGTGACTTATGGAAGTGTGACAAGACAATTACCGTTTACGCTGTATAGTAATGGCTTAGCGGACAGCATTTGTTGTAACTTCGGGCTTTAAGTAGATGCCGAATTATCTATGATGAAATGTGATCTATAACGTTCTGCTGTAATATTCTTTCATATCTCGATAAAATACCAGCTTGGTGGACTGACTAGCAACGGAGGAAAGGTTCTCCTTGTAACGAGTAAAAACATTTCAGAATTAAAGGTTAACAAAAGGAATTATTTAGTTCGTAAGAATGCGTGGATATGTATGAAGTGGGAGTATGACATAGTCTCAGCTGTAGGTAAGACAATGTGTTTTGTAGAATACTGGGGAAATGAAGTTTGCCCATGGAAGTGAGCCGAGCCCTTGTGCGGTGCATATGTGTGGGATCTGTACAAGGTTAGGCTAATGGGGGCCATCTGCATCTACATACACACTCTGCAAACCACCGTGTGCTGCATGGCGGAGGGTACCTTTCACCACTACTATTCATTTCCTTTCCTGAACCACTCGTAAATACGGCGAGGGAAAAACGACTGTCTATATACCTCCGTAAGAGTCCCTAATTTCTCTTATCTCGACCTAGTGGTCCTTACACGAAATGTACGTTGGCGGCTGAAGAATCGTTCTGCAGTCAGCTTCAAATTCCGGTTTTCCAAATTTTCTCAAGACTGTTTCGAGAAAAGAGCGTCGTCTTCTCTTCAGGGATCCCCATTTGAGTTCCCGAAGCACCTCCCTAACATCTACGTGTTGTTTGAAACTACCGGTAACAAATCTAGCAGCCTGCCTCCGAATTGCTGCGATGCCTTCCTTTAATCCAACCTGGTGGCGAGTCTAAATACTCGAGAAGCACTAAAGAATGTGTTGCACTTGTGTTCTGCATGCGATCTCCTTTACAGATTACCTAGGCTTTATTAAAATTCGCCCAATGGTCCGAAGTCGCCCAAATCGGCCACTCTACTACTGCCCTTAAGTGTTTGTTCCATTTCATATCGCTTTGCAACTCTACGCCTAGATATTTATTCGACTTGATTGTGTCAAGCAGCACACCACTTCATGCTGTATTCGAACATTACAGGAATGTTTTCCCCACTCATTTGCATTACCTCACATTTTTATATATTTAGAGCAATCTTCCATTCATCATACGAATTAGAAAGTCATCTTATATTCTTCTATAGTGATTTAACTACTATACTTCACGTATACTGCAGGGTCATCAGCAAACAGTCTCATTTCTGCTCACCATATCCGTCAGGTCATCTGTATACAATCTAGAGTGTGCATATAAGCAAGGATAGAGCGAGAGCATCTGTATACTATCTATAAAGGAGGACAGAGCATATTCTCAGAGGACTGATTGACTGGCAAAAGACTGTAACAAAAATGCTGCCAAATTTCAACTAGTAGATACGTTAACACAGACGAAGAAGAAAATATTAGACAAACGGCAGCTTCGGCAGAAGCATAGCAGCCTGAATTCCTGCCAAGTCCCATCTTTGAATGAAACGAAAGCAAATATAAGGGTACAATAATAAGCAAACTGTCACGCGTTACAATTATTCGCGGTGTTCAGCTATAAATGTTTTCATTTTCCTCATTTTCGCCAAGCACGTGAGTGGCGGCTTCCTCGTGCAGGAGCTCCCTCAAGCTACAGCAGACCCAACGAGTTTATGCGTGTTTACAAACAAGAGGTCCAGTCTCCCCAAAAATAAAAGTATTTTATTATTTCCGTCTACGTATACTCATCTCCACTAGCGCAAATCCTACCCCCCTCCAGGCCCTCCCACAGGCAATATTTAAAAACGTCGACCTACAATCCATCGCGGCCGATAGCTGACGTAAAAACAGTTAAGCAGAACAGTTAAGCAGAACAGTTAAGTATTAATAGCGCAATGGGGGTAATGCCGCCGTCACTTTTAAGTTGGCTGATGTAATACACATCTTGTACCGATAGAAAGAAGAACTTTACAGTAGCTGTCCTACCACTTTCTCGTCCATGAAACTACCAAATCACAAAGATCGAAAAAAAAAAATGACAATACAGCATTGCACAGCAGGCTCTCCGGCTACACAGGCTTCCAAAAAGGATGTCTCGAGTATCTTACATAAGAGTTTAGCCAACGAGCTAAATGTACCTAAGGAGCTGCTGCTAGAACCAAGTGAGATACCGAAAGGAAGTCGTCACAACTTCCACAATTTCACAGCTTCGCGATCTCCTCCTTGACCTCGAAGTTCACGTAATGCAAAACAAAAACAACAAACTATTTTAATTCAATCGACTGTAAAGTGATATATTTTTCACAAAGTACGCCCTAGGTCCCGATGAATATCCTCGCGTTTTACAGAGAATTTTCAATTACACAAAATACAATGGCACGTTAATCCTTTCACTAGTACTGGGACGTATGTGCCCCGTGATAGGTTAATGACAACCAGTGTGAATTTGCTGCACATTATTGCTTTGTATACAATGTCCTACTGGTAAAGGGAAGCCTGTTCAAGGTCTGCAGAACTCTTATACTTAGAGATTGCACCTATAGGTTTCGCTGTCTTCAAGTCTCACTCTTAACCCTCCTCTCCGTATTGTCGCATAGAACTGGATCGCGCTTGCAGATAGGCAACCCAATCAACAGAATTACAAAGCGGGTTCCTGCCGCGCCTGCCCGGGCAATTCGTGTCAATGAACTGAACACGCGTATTGATGTTTGCGCGTCACAAACGAAGACCATGTAGAGTGCCTGTGATGCGAATTACAAGCAGTAATACTGCAAGTTTTTAACATTAGTCTACACATTTTTCTGTAATTGTTTATACAAAGTGTGATCAAAAAGTAACTGGAATTTAATTTCGCGGGCTTTATAATCTGATTTTCAAATTCTTTTAGTCTTGTTGGTACACATGTTCCTGATATATGTCTGCATTTTCAGCTGATTTGAATATTTAGTTTACTGTGACAGTCGGAAAGGTTATAAGTGTTTTGGAGTGCACGGCGAATTTTTGTTTTCGAAAAAGATGGATCAAAGAATTTGCATTAAATTTTGATTTAAAAATGGAATAGGGTGCAGCACCGCATTCGAAATATTCACTGTGGCTATGGCGAATTACTACGACTAAGACAAGAGTTTAAGAGTAGTATAAACGTTTCAGAAGGGGTCGAAAAGACGTTGAAGACGACAGTGTGGAAGAAGTAAAGAAAATGGTTCTGGACAATCTCCACCAGAAAGTTTGCTTATTATGTCAGCATAACTTTTCTCTCGTGCCAAGCAATTTTTTCGGATGTTTTGGGCATGAAACGTGTAGCAGCAAAGTTTGTTCTGAAATTGTTGAGTTTAAGCCAAAAAGGGTGTCGCGTAGACATCGCTCAAGAATTGCTGAATAAAGTCAACAACGATCCAGAAATGCCAACGAAGCTTATAGTGATGAAACATAGATATGCGGGTATGACGTCGAAACCAAGCCCAATCGTCCCAATGGAAACTGGCTGAAGAGCCAAGACCGAAAAATTTCAACACGTTCGATCACATGTGAAGGTTCTTCTCACTGTTTCTTCGATTACAATGGGACAGTGCATCATGTCTTTCTTGCCTTACGATCGTACGGTCAGCAAGGAACCACTACCTGGCAATCCGAAGAAAACGACCAGAATTGTGGACAAACAACTCGTGGGATTGCATCACGATAATGCTCCCGCCAACACCTCAATGCCCGTTCGTGATTTTTTGGCAAAAAATAAAACCGTTATGTTGCCTCAGCCACTAATTCTTCGCCGGACCCCTGCGACTACTTTCTGTTCCGGAGGCGACGCCGGATCTCTGAAGGAACTGAACACCATACCGAAAAATTAGTTCTAGAAGTGCTTCCAAGTTTGGAAAAAGCGATGGCACAAGTGTATTACATCTGAGGCGGATTACTTTGAAGGCGACAAAGTTGATGTTGATGAATAAATGAACATTCTTTGAGAAAAACAGAAAGACCCGTTACTTTTTGATCATCTCGAGTATTTCACCACAATTTCGCACACTATAATTAAAAAAGCACTACTACAGACTCCACAGGTAAGTGTTTATGGCGTGTTGTTAACGTCCTGAAGGACTTTACATAGTAAGTGATAACCCGATGATGAAGCTGTTACTTCAAAAAATTTTGCGAAGTAAGAACGCTGTGAAAAGACAGTGGATGGATTTTATTTGTCATATTTTCCATTTACTTCACTGTCTCGGTTTGACAAGAAAAGTCACTACGACTATCATGTAAGAGTTTCTAATTAAATTTTTCTGTATTACTAATAAATCATTCAATGTCATAACTATCCAGTTGTGCCTGTAAAAGAAACGCTTCCTACTCTACCTTCTGCTACTGTGTTGCGATGATATTACAAAGTCCCTAAAAATACAATGAATGCAGAAATAAAGCAAACAGGCCATGGAAAGAATGTATTCGATACCTGTTGAAGGCCCAGGATCCAAAGCTACATAATAAAAGGGGGATAGCTACTGTGACAGTCCCATGTGAAAGAACAACCTTCCTTACATAACTGACGTCTGAGACTCAAAATTAACTACTGCGAAACACCCTCAGGGCACTATTTTCAGCCCTGCCTACACAAATGCGAGCGTGTAAAGGCCGCCAACGATCTTATTGTCGAACTGCCACAGTTGACGTTCGCTGTAAAAGAAGATGCGTACAAAACAACAGGAAATATATGCAAAGGTGTATTTCACTCTGACATTACTTTAAAAGTTTTCCATTATCAGCCGAGACATGTTCGCTGAAATGTTCCTATCTTTCGATTGAATTTGTCTACAAATCGAATGTAATTATTCTGCTGACAATCCGAGGACAATTTCTTAGGCCTGCGGACGGAAATAATGCAGCATTACATACACCGCTGACAAGGTGTTCTCTGTCTCAATATCTTTTCGGAAGTACAAATACCCTCGACAGCAGATATGGAACAAAAAAGAATGAGGCAGTTATCAGGAGAGGCCACGCTAAAGCACCACGTAAAAGTGTGTTGTTAGCTCTAAAGAGGCTGAATTGTCTGCACTCGTTCCGTTATGTGCTCCCTCAGAGCAACCATTAAATGCTACGTTTTTAATTCGGGAAGTTGGCGGGGATGCAAACAAAGCATAAAAGGGCTGTCAGGGGTCCGCTGGAGAGCGGCCGCGCATACATAAAACAAGAACGGCATCCAGCGTTACGAAATGAAGCCACACGAGCCACAAACGTGCTTCACAGCCCTCTTGGCAGCCATACTTCCGCTAGCGATTTCATTGCACTCCCCCCTTGGCTCTCGGCCAGCTTTGTTGCCCGCCTGAGGAAAGTTAAAATGTCCTGCAACAACGTCTGAAACAAGCTGCTTGCTAAATTTTTCAGAGCAAGCTGCCTGTGGCGGGAAGCACTGAACTAACACTCTGTGGAGTCGGTGTGCCTTGAGCATGCGAATATACCTCAGAATCTTTTCTTATGTCTTCATGTACTACCGATGATTATACTAGTTTACTGGAGCATACAGGCAAAGGATTTCAGTAGATATCTACTAAGGCTGGATTAAAAGTAGTGGCAACATTGTCATAACATGAAGGATGTGCCTCAAATCGCATGCAGTGAACGGCGACGGCTGTGTATGCATCATATGAAGTACAGGATGAAAGCTTTCCTTGAGAATATGTCTTTCTCGGTCAGAAATAAATTAAAAAAAAAAAAACACGTGTTTCAGCTTGTTTGGAATCTCAACACCTAAGGGGGTGAAATAGCGGGTTAAAGTTTTTCTTAAATAATTCGTTATTAAAGAAGAACTGAAGCATTTTTAGAGCTACATCTATGAAAAGTGGTTGTTGACTTCTCGGTTAGACATAAAGAAATATGTGATAGAGATTGAAAGCTACTATATCACCACAAGAACTCAAAAGGCAGGATTAACAAAAACTTCCGATCCCAGCTACCGTAACCCTTTTCGGTCGAAAGTACATTCGGAAAAGTGCATGCTTCTATGGGCTTAATTAGCGTGAAAAGTTTAGAACGTGTTGCAATTAGTGGAGTAAATCAAAGAAAGCTATTTAACGGTCACAACGACATTAGCAGAATTGCACAGAAAAAGAAACGGCTCTTTAATAATTTAATTTTTCCGTACACCTAATATATGCTTATACAATTATTTTTCTTGTGATTACTACGCACCAAACGAGCGAATCAGCAGTCGGTAAGCTAGTTAATTCATAAAATTTAAAGCGTTGCCAGTTTATCATACCATCAATACACAAGAATTTAATTTCTCTTAAGCACTGCAGTTGTCCGCAGCTTATTTCCAACGTGAAGTTGAGCCAAGTAGATAAAACTATGTTACAGGAAATTTCTGTGACCGCCTCTGGTACTAAGATGGTCGCCTTTCGTCATCAGCCAAAATGAGTCACGGTATAAAACGAACTGCTGTGTTGAGTTTCACGAAAACTTCCTTCTTTCTGAAACCATAGTAGATTCTGCTTTGTAGAATGCCAAGCTCATTACTCGGTTAATACACTGCTTCATCCGCATTGCAGCAGTATGGCAAGACACTCCATTCAGTGACGTATCACTGGTTTCTTGTCTGTATTGCAAATCTTTTGCTGTCCAGAGTCAGAAGTCGCTACACTGGCCGTCCGTAGACGGCAATTTTCATTATCACACGACAATCGGAAAAGTTCCACCGGCATCACATCTATGTTTTTCCAAGCTGCAATGATACATAGAACCCGGATGCTTAGTATTACAAAACTGCATAGTCTCAATAACAGCACTGTGATTTTCCCAAGTTACCAAAGGCATGAACAGATCTGGAATGTTTTACTGTGGTAATTAAAGTGACTGGCTTATGGTTTCACCAACGTCAGAATAGATGACACTGTGACCTCGCCGTGTAGCTCACGAGATTTGTACGGACTTCACTTCTGTTATCTCTATCAGGCCACAATTCTCCACGTTCTGGCGTTCAACGGAGTTGTTCCTAGGACTATACCATCTCTGTGCTATGAACACGTTCGATGTCATAAAGCACACGCGGACGTTCGTGGCTCCTGTTGTTCTCAAGCATTTAAGTGGCGTGTAACTTACTGCACTGTGGCCCTTCTATCTGCTGTTACAATCCAAGACAGCAGATGGCTGCGACGCAAATCATACAGTCATCAAGACGATGTTGCCAGAGAAACTGACTCTGGCTGCAGTGGTTTGCCCCAAATCGAGGTACTAGCGGTTTACCACTGGCAACGTCTGGAGAAAGAGTGCCAAGCTCTGATGATCTGGCCGCACTGTGTCAAGCTCTGATGATCTGGCCGCACTGAATGACCTGATATCGTGCTTCTTCCCAATCCTACAGTGTACTGTCACACAAACGTCGCGTACACGGTGTGACGGCAACCTTGTCACGTTACACGACGAACTATTTCAATACCCCGAGGCGACACGAGAACCTTATCTCTGACTTTTTAGCATCTACCTCTAATTCCATTCATCACGGGTGTCGTGTACCAGTCCACATGTTGGACCATATTGCAAGTTTATATTGGTCAGCAGCAGAGTTTTCCTTGGACAACTTAAGATACTTCTGCACATTAATGGCAGGTTGGTTGCGACTGTTCTACTGCAAATGATTTTTTATGCAGTTCCCGGTGCACTGTTTTCGTTGAGGCTATTGTCGAGACAGAGATAAAATTTAGCTGCAGTTCTCGTGTCTGTAGTCGTTCTTATAACAATTTAATTAATTTCAGTAGCATAAAATGATGGAGGTAAAGGGGACGAAACCAGTGAGGATGCTAATGACATGATGTGTTCTCAGTAGAATAAGTGGAGAATACCAGTGATAATGAAAGTTCAATACCTGGTAGCTTGCTCGGATAGTCTAGTGGCTAAGGAGACTAATTTGAATAGACGGACGTAGCGGTTTGGTATAAATTCTCATTGGTCACGACACGTTCATTACATTGGAATCAGCACTTCTGAATGTTATTCCACTGATACCAACTCATGTTATTGCATCATCATTGGTTTCAGCCCAAATATCGTATTTTAATTAATTCAGCTGATACATATCTCACGATCTTCCGAGAGTATCCGTTCCTCGCAGAGGGGGTCGGGGGCGCAACTGAACGAGGCGACGCAGTGGTAAGGCACTGTACTCACATTTGGGACGATGGCGCATCAAATCGCCGGCCAGCCGTCCAGATTTAACTTTATGACGGTTTACCTAAATCACTTTAGGCGAACGCTGGGATGGTTCCTTTGGATAAGGCGAAGTGATTTCCTTAACGGCCCTTTCCAGTCCGACTCCAATGTTCCTTTTGTCGACAGGACGTTAAGCTAAACCTTCTTCTCTTCTGGTCGTCTTATTCCTTGTGTCCGTTCGGTAGTAACTGGAGGGAAGCTGGTTACAAATTCTGAGTCTAACCTGGTGGCGCATTCAGATAACCTAATGGTTGAGGCGACTGCATCGAAAAGTAGAAAGTTTGGGTTCGACTCCTGGTCTGGCACAAATTTTCAATAATCACGACATGTTCGATCTCCAGGAGGTAATGTCTCCGTGCCTGTACTGTATTGTATTGTATTGTATTGTACTGTATAACTTTAGCCTTTTTTCCATCACTGCGTTTACAAGACGATCTTTTCATTTGTTGAGTCTCTGGCAAACCATTAAGTGGGACTGCAGCCGGACACGAGATACTTGAATAATGTATTTGAATCTACGTCTTTTATTCTTTTTAACACATGCTACTAGTTTTGACACTAAATGGTGTCACATATAGGCCCCAGGCGTAACATGCCTGCCACAACAGTTTTCATGAACAACGAATAGAATCGTATGCAGCGGGGAAAAATTAACTGGACTCCGTACCTTCCGTGCTAATGACAAGCCCAACATGTTCAGACGACCATGCTGGGCTTGTTAGGATACTGCTAGGTATGTCATCGTACAAGTAGAAGAAAGTGTAAATCAGTACATTACAGTCAAGTCAGAAGGTAATCTCCCGCAACTTGCGACTTAGACCGGGATCACGGTGTTCATTCCGTCATTGCCTAACGCCTGAAAACTGGAGACTGCCACGATGAATTGCAGAGTGGCAATATCAAAACCTGCTGTTGTGTTCTCAGTACTCCGTTGCATGTCCCTAGACTTGTCCCAAGTGTCGAATTATGGAGAAAATGTATCAAACATTCTTCACTACTGGAAGGTGCATGGCCTTTGTGGCAAGCAGTGCTTCTCTCATGAGTTCTGTCAGCTAAGACCGTCCATTCCACGTAGCTCCAACGCATACAAACTATTTCTTTGATTTTAAAGACGCTGCTGAAACACTGTTGTCAATAAAGGCGTGTAAGATCCCCAAATTCAACGTGATCAAAGAGTGTCATACTCACCCATCTCAAATGGCTATAAAAATTCTTACTGTGAAACAGGATAATAAAGGAAAGTGAATGTATTCAAAAGCGGAAAGAGCATGGCTGATGTATCACATACCGTACTTCATCCGACAGAGCAGTCATGCTCACCAGTTGTAAACCAGAGAGACCTGTTTACGATGCTGCCATTTCTTTTTAACAGCAGAGGGAGTTCTACAGTGAATTTTGCAACATCTGATTCCGTGAGTGGAGATGTGTAAGAAACAAAACTCAATACGAAGAGTGTTTTCCCTAGATTTCATTTTGTTAATCTCTTGTATAAAGTTGAAAAGATATGAGAACTCAGGTCCCGTCAGACCCTGGTATGGCAACGTTCTTCATAAACTATTTATTTTCTATTTTTTAATGAAGGATAAGAACAGCCAACCGATTGTACAGATTTTATTGCACTGGCCTCGTTCCCAATACCGACTAATGGTATTTTCATCAGAATAAGTTATAGTACCTGATGAAGATACCTTTAGTCGGTATCGAAACCACGTCCGTGCAATAAAATCTGTGCAATCGGATGGCTATTTTATCCCTTCATTAGAACTTAAATGTGATTGCTGGACGTCAGCGGTTTCCAAGATATTATTTTCTCATCTGTCTCACTTTTTGCCATGATGACATCGGCAGCATAAATCTGTAGTATCAGAATACATTTTCAATTTTTTTTTTATAAAAATAAGTTTTTCTTAGGATCGTAGCAGTTTAGTTTTGCCCATTATAAAGTATACCAAATCTGCTCTGGAAGCGTAATGGCATTACTAGGAAGGAAGACGACGTTAGTTCTCGCGAAACCTCCTTCGGTGTATTTAGAGGATCCGTGTTCGAAGGAGACTGGTGACCATTATGCTGCCACCATCGTAAAAGTCACGTAGGGATTATGAAAATGAGGTACGAGAGTTTAGGGCACGTACAGTGGCATATAGACAGTATTTCTTCCTCTCGCGCAACACGCAGATGGAACAGCACAGGAAATCGTCAATTTGCCTCGCGATATGTACTCCGGAGTCTATAGGTAAATGCACACGTCGAATGAAGAGAGTGGCTTGGAACGGTAGTGCTGTGCGACGCGCTTCCGTCAGAAGGCACCGGCCATACGGATCTCTTGACGGAGAAAGCCAGCTGGGATCACGCGTTGCAGGCAGTCCGCCCGGTGTCGACGACCGCCCGCTCTCTTGGACGGCCACGCGTCCAATTTGCCAAACACCCACCACCCACCGCAGCGCAGTACCTGCGTACCGCCAAGCTGTCCTGCGACGGTGCCAACATTACAGAGCTTTACGTGTCGGCGCCGTCTCGTTTATGGTCTCAAGACATCTTTCTGATATCAAAATCTACATCTACGGGGTCTGCAAACCACTGCGAAGGCATGTCAAACGGTACTTAGTGCTGTACCACATTAGGGTCTCTTCCCGTTCCAAACGTGTACAGAGGGTGGTTAAATGCCTCTGTGCGCGTTGTAGTCTAGTCTGATCTTCGCGGTCCCTACTGAGGGAGTTTTACAGAGAATGCTAAAATATATTAGAGAGAATCGAGCGCGCACGGAGGCTTTCCGGCAATCGTTCTTCCCGCAAACCATACGCGACTGGAACAGGAGGATCCTTTATTGTATGATTATATGATAGCGGAACAAACACTGGTAGCAGTTGCTTCTCTAAAATATCTTGAAGTATGCGTACGGAACGATTTGAAGCGGAATGATCATATAAAATTAATTGTTGGTAAGGCGGGTACCAGGTTGAGATTCATTGGGAGCGTCCTTAGAAAATGTAGTCCATCAACAAAGGAGGTGGCTCAAAAACACTCGTCGACCTATACTTGAGTATTGCATATCAGTGTGGGATCCGTACCAGGTCGCGTTGACAGAGGAGATAGAGAAGATCCAAAGAAGAGCGGCGCCTTTCGTCACAGGGTTATTTGGTAAGAGTGATAGCGTTACGGAGATGTTTATCAAACTCACGTGGCAGACTCTGCAAGAGAGGCGCTCTGCATCGCGGTGTAGCTTGCTGTCCAGGTTTCGAGAGGGTGCGTTTCTGGATGAGGTATCGAATATATTGCTTCCCCTACTTATACCTTCCGAGGAGATCACGAATGTAAAATTAGAGAGATTCGAGCGCGCACGGAGGCTTTCCGGCAGTCGTTCTTCCCGCGAACCATACGTGACTGGAACAGGAAAGGGAGATAATGACAGTGGCACGTAAAGTGCCCTCCGCCACACACCGTTGGGTGACTTGCGGAGTATAAATGTAGATGTAGATATGCAAGATTCTTTCTTAAAACTGCCTACTGAAATTTTGGTACTAGTCTTTAAGGGGATAGCTGATGTCAATCTTCATGCGTCTGCCAACTCAGGTTTATTAGCATTTCCGTGGCGCTCTCGCTTGATTCAAGCAAACCTGTGACCGTTCGTGCTGCTCTTGCTTGTATCCGTTCAATATCCCCAATTAGTCCCACACGGTTGAGCAGTATTGTAAGATGGGACACAAAAATGATTATAGCCCGTCTCCTTTGTAATCTGAATGAATTTTTCCTGTATCCCACCAATGAAACGTAGTCTTCCAGCTCCTCCACCCACGACTGCACTTACGTCAACCGTTCATTTAGGTACCTGTATGATTCCAATTGTAATTCACTGATATCGTTGTCACAGAATACTGTTTCTCTGCATGTTTACTTTTCTAAGTATTCAATTCAAGTTGCCAATCACTGCACTACCATGAAATCTTTCAAGATATGGTTAGATATTGGTACACTTTTTTTTTTTCAGATACAAATTTACAGCAGATAGCTGCATCAGCTGCAAAAAGTCTGACGTTATCATTAATACTGTCTGCCATGTCATTAATATACAACACTACCAGCAAGGTTCCCGACATTTTCCTGATCATGCCTGAAGTTACTTCTACTTCTGTCAATGACTCTCCATCCAAGACAACATGATGCTTCCTCGCTACCGAGAAATTCTCAACCGAGACAAAAATTGTGTTTGATACCCTACGTCATCGTGTTTTCGTTTATAAACGTTGGTGTCATACCGAGTCAAACAATTTTCGAAAATCAGGAAATGCTGCTTCTACTTCACTGCCTCGATCCACGGCTTTTAGGATGTCATGTGAGAAAAAAGCGAGCTTGAATTCGCGTTAACACGGCTTTCCGGATATCGTGAGAGGAAAGTGCGAGCTTGGTTTCGCACGACCGCTGTTTTCGAAACCCATGCTGGTTGGAATCCTTACTGCTTAACAATTATGAGATAATTTTGTTCGAGATTCATCATTTTGTTTGACGTGGACATACTTCATTCATTTTAACTTTAAAACACCTATTGCCTAGTGCCAGCATTAGCGCTTCGCTCTGGAGGTAACGTGACGATTTAAATCGAAGTCGATGTATTGAGTCTGGTCGTCATTTGATAGCGTGTCAAACTGTCCTGTCCTGCGATTTTTCTATTTCGTAGGCGCATTGAGAATAATGTTGTTTCTATAAGAGCCAGTCAAATGAAAACGAGGCAGATGCAAAAAAAATTAAATTAACTATTATTTCAAAAGTAATCGCCATAAAAGTTAACAGATTTATTTAACACGGCCAATGCCTTCAAGCAAAAATGTTTGCAACTGCATACAGAAAACACTATTGTACTCAAACGTGCACCTCTTCGTCTGAACCAAATCGTGGAGAGACCGGGACTATATATGTCTAAGTGTTTCCTAAAGACTCTGCAGCGCAATCGAAACACCCTTGGCAACACATGGGCACGTCATTCTCCAATAGAATGATGTCATTCAACAACACGCTGTTCAATGATTTTCTGGAACAGCGCGCCAAATTAACACGCAGCGGTACGCGGACACTAGTCCAAGTCGACGAAACGGAGAGACACACAACACAACTCAAATTATTCTCAACCAGTAGGCAATTGGTTATTTCATGCAACCATCCAGCCGATACACTAGTAGAGGCACAGAAAGAACAGGCAAACACCACCAGAAAATTTCTGGAATGTATTATAGTTCAATATAATAAATGCTCCAACTAGTTAAATGGAAGGGGTGTTATTGCTCGTTTTGTACAGGAGTTATGTACAGTCATCCTATGTATGGCGAGAATGTATGCGACCGATGATGATTACGAAAGAGGAAATGAGTTCTATGTATGTCGATTGTTACTTCGGCCGCACCCCACCCTCCCGTCAAAAGCAGCGGTCATTATTCCAAATATGAATATGCCGTTCACAGGTAACCCACTCCCGCAACCAAAATTGTTGATTAATGCTACTACTGTGACCAGCAAGTAGCCCTGTGGTGGACGAATCATCGGCGTTTGGATAGCAACGGGAGGACGGGTTACCGAAGTTTCGGCCCATATTCTGCGTTAAATTTCAAATCTTTCTACAGTGCAGTAACACTCTAGACGGTGATCTGGCAGTCACTTTAGTACAGCGATCTCGCTGCCAGGTTTCACCCTCTCTCTTCGTTCGTCTCACCAGCACGGACAGCATTATTCTCTACACGGTAACGTATTGACGAGGATCGTGCTTAGATATTTTCGCAATGTGTATTTCATAAAAAAAAAAGGCATTGAGGAATCATGCTTGCCGTACCAGCCTCTTCTTTACTTTAGGGACATATGGATAAGTATTCAACTCAATTCAGTTTACTCTGGGTTATCTAGCATGTAAATTTGTTTCAATTACACATTGACTACTATTAAGTAGGGCACACTGACAGAATTTTAGACATCGCGATTAGTATTCTGAACGCTCACTTTGTCAACTTCTAAGATTTTTTTTCCCCGGGCGGCGGCGGGGGGGGGGGGGGGGGGCGAAAGTCACTGTCCCATTGTACCGGACTGGGCTTGAGCACGGGAGGAGGAAGTCCGATGAGGATGCGAATGCATTTCAGTGATACAGGATGATACACCAGGTGACAATATTTTGCCGCTTCAGACAAAAAGTCCTCTTTGAAACAAAAACATGAAATATGGAAGTCAGAGAATTAAAAAAAAATCGTTGCTTGGCAAAACCGCTACTTGATTGGTGGACAAGAATTATAACTAACGCACAACTTTAAAAATCATGTAAGTACACTGCATCATCCTGTTGAATACCTCTGATTCATACCATGTCCTCAGTGTTTTCGCATTAAATTTTACTCGCTTCTGTACCACTAGCACCTCCTGATCTACGTCTCGTATCATGCCTCGCTAATACTGGAACGAAGTACCACTTGCTACGCACTGTACAGTGGCCTGCAGATCACATATGTAGATGCAGATGTAGAAATGGAAATGTAACTCATTATTTAACTTGTCAATCCTAGCACTTTGTTATGAAGTTTCATGTAGTCATCGTTTATGGGACGTGTATTTAAGAGGAGTGTTAGAATCCACTGAGAAAAAGTAACGCGGGTTTTTAAACACTACTATGAAAGCGCCACTGTGAACCAGACAAGTTTACACGACACACAAACAGTATGATAACCAAGCACAAGCTTACTGCAGGCATGGAGCCAAAGAAACTTGTTTCTAAGCCATTCTTCAACGTTGACAATTGAAAAGCTGGTACGCAAATACGGTTAAAAATACGTGAAAATAAAATAAGTTTTGACGGGACTTTACGATAAAGTAGTACCTACGAACAAAGTGCGACCCCTGGTGAATTTCCCGAACTCATCGTCTCTCTAAGCGTGCCAGACCCGCATCGAATCCATGCCGCGGATTAGCGATCGTTGGTCTAGTATACCGGTCAGTCTGAGCGTAGTTTTAAGCGGTTTTCCACGCCCTTTCAGGTAAATACCGGGCTACTCCCTGATCTACGATTCATAAAATAGTTATACAAACGGTTAAAAGGTGGTAACGCACAGAAGTACTTACAATTCACAAGCGGTACACAAGACTCCTACTCTCACGTTCAACCGACGACTGTGACAGCAGGAAGAGCATCTGCTTACATCTACATCTACATGACTACTCTGCAATTCACATTTAAGTGCTTGGCAGAGGGTTCATCGAACCACAATCATACTATCTACCATTCCACTGCCGAACAGCGCGCGGGAAAAACGAACACCTAAACCTTTCTGTTCGAGCTCTGATTTCTCTTATTTTATTTTGATTATCATTCCTACCTGTGTAGGTTGGGCTCAACAAAATATTTGCATTCGGAAGAGAAAGTTGGTGACTGAAATTTCGTAAATAGATCTCGCCACGACGAATAACGTCTTTGCTTTAATGACTTCCATCCCAATTCGCGTATCATATCTGCCACACTCTCTCCCGTATTACGTGATAATACAAAACGAGCTGCCCTTTTTTGCACCCTTTCGATGTCCTCCGTCAATCCCACCTGGTAAGGATCCCACACCGCGCAGCAATATTCTAACAGAGAACGAACGAGTGTAGTGTAAGCTGACTCTTTAGTGGACTTGTTGCATCTTCTAAGTGTCCTGCCAATGAAACGCAACCTTTGGCTCGCCTTCCCCACAATATTATCTATGTGGTCTTTCCAACTGAAGTTGTTCGTAATTTTAACACCCAGGTACTTAGTTGAATTGACAGCCTTGAGAATTGTACTATTTATCGAGTAATCGAATTCCAACTGATTTCTTTTGGAACTCATCTGGATCACCTCACACTTTTCGTTATTTAGCGTCAACTGCCACCTGCCACATCATACAGCAATCTTTTCTAAATCGCTTTGCAACTGATACTGGTCTTCGGATGACCTTACTAGACGGTAAATTACAGCATCATCTGCGAACAACCTAAGAGAACTGCTCAGATTGTCACCCACGTCATTTATATAGATCAGGAACAGCAGAGGTCCCAGAACGCTTCCCTGGTTCAAATGGCTCTGAGCACTATGGGACTCAACTGCTGAGGTTATTAGTCCCCTAGAACTTAGAACTAGTTAAACCTAACTAACCTAAGGACATCACAAATATCCATGCCCGAGGCAGGATTCGAACCTGCGACCGTAGCGGTCTTGCGGTTCCAGACTGCAGCGCCTTTAACCGCACAGCCACTTCGGCCGGCACGCTTCCCTGGGGAACACCTGATATCACTTCAGTTTTACTCGATGATTTGCCGTCTATTACTACGAACTGCGATCTTCCTGACAGGAAATCACGAATCCAGTCGCACAACTGAGACGATACCCCATAGGCCCGCAGCGTGATTAGAAGTCGCTTGTGAGGAACGGTGTCAAAAGCTTTCCGGAAATCTAGAAATACGGAATCAACTTGAGATCCCCTGTCGATAGCGGCCATTACTTCGTGCGAATAAAGAGCGAGCTGCGTTGCACAAGAACGATGTTTTCTGAAACCATACTGATTACGCATCAGTAGATCGTTCCCTTCGAGGTGATTCATAATGTTTGAATACAGTATATGCTCCAAAACCATACTGCAAACCGACGTCAATGATATAGGTCTGTAGTTAGATGGATTACTCCTAATACCCTTCTTAAACACTGGTGCGACCAGCGCAATTTTCCAATCTGTAGGTACAGATCTATCGGTGAGCGAGCGGTTGTATATGATTGCTAAGTAGGGAGCTATTGTATCAGCGTAATCTGAAAGGAACCTAATCGGTATACAATCTGGACCTGAAGACTTGCCCGTATCAAGCGATTTGAGTTGCTTCGCAACCCCTAAGGTATTTACTTCTAAGAAACTCATGCTAGCAGCTGTTCGTGTTTCAAATTATGGAATATTCCATTCATCTTCCCTGGTGAAGGAATTTCGGAAAACTGCGTTCAATAACTCCGCTTTAGCGGCACAGTCGTCGGTAACAGTACCGTCGGCACTGCGCAGCGAAGGTATTGACTGCGTCTTGCCGCTTGTGTACTTTACATACGACCAGAATTTCTTCGGATTTTCTACCAAATTTCGAGACAATGTTTCGTTGTGGAACCTATTAAAGGCATCTCGCATTGAAGTCCGTGCCAAATTTCGCGCGTCTGTAAATTTTAGCCAATTTCCGGATTTCGCGTTCTTCTGAACTTCGCATGCTTTTTCCGTTGCCTCTGCAACAGCGTTCGGACCTGTTTTGTGTACCACAGGGGATCAGTTCCATCTCTTACCAATTTATGAGGTATGAATCTCTCAATTGCTGTTGCTACTATATCATTGAATTTGAGCCACATCTCGTCTACATTTGCATAGTCAGTTCGGAAGGAATGGAGATTGTCTCTTAGGAAGGCTTCTAGTGACACTTTATCCGCTTTTTTAAATAAAATTATTTTGCGTTTGTTTCTGGTGGATTTGGAAGAAACAGACCTTGTGATCACTAATCCATGTATCAGTCATGGTGCTCTCTATCAGCTCTGGATTGTTTGTGGCTAAGAGGTCAAGTGTGTTTTCGCAACCATTTACAATTCGTGTGGGTTCGTGGAGTAACTGCTCGAAATAATTTTCGGAGAAAGCATTTAGAACAATCTCGGAAGATTGTTTCTGCCTACCACCGGTTTTGAACAAGTATTTTTGCCAACATACCGAGGGAAGGTTGAAGTCCCCACCAACTATAACCGTATGAGTGGGGTATTTATTTGTTACGAGACTCAAATTTTCTCTGAACTGTTCAGCAACTATATCATCGGAGTCTGGGGGTCGGTAGAAGGAGCCAATTATTAACTTAGTTCGGCTGTTAAGTATAACCTCCACCCACACCAATTCGCACGGAGTATCTACTTCGACTTCACTACAAGATAAACCACTACTGACAGACACAAACACTCCACCACCAATTCTGCCTTTTCCTGAACACCGTCTGAGACTTCGTAAAAATTTCTGCAGAACTTATTTCAGGCTTTAGCCAGCTTTCTGTACCTATAACGATTTCAGCTTCTGTGCTTTTTATTAGCGCTTGAAGCACAGGGACTTTCCCAGCACAACTACAACAATTTACAACTACAACAATTTACAACTACAATTCCGACTGTTCCTTGATCCAAGCACGTCCTGTATTTGCCATGCACCCTTAGATTGCAGCCCACGCCGTACTTTCCCGAGGCCTTCTAACCTAAAAAACCGCCCAGTCCACGCCACACAGCCTCCGCTACCCGTGTAGCCGCCGGCTGAGTGTAGTGAACTCCTGACCTATTCAGCGGAACCCGAAACCCCACCACCCTGTGGCGCAAGTCAATGAATCTGCAGCCAACACGGTCGCAAAACCGTCTGAGCCTCTGATTCAGACCCTCCACCCGGCTCTGCACCAAAGGTCCGCAGTCGGTTCTGTCAACGATGCTGCCTTCATCTCGTAAGCAAGACCGGCAGCCTTCACCAAATCAGATAGCCGCTGGAATCCGGAGAGAATTTCCTCAGATCCAAAGCGACATACGTCATTAGAGCCGACATGTGCCACCACCTGCAGCTGGCTGCACCCTGTGCTCTTCATGGCATCCGGAAGGGCCCCTTCCACATCAGGAATGACTCCACCCGGAATGCACACGGAGTGCACACTGGATTTCTTCCCCCCCTTAGCCGCCATATCCCTAAGGGGCCCCATTGCGCGCCTAACATTACAAAGTTAAATAAAAGAGACACCGTCTCGGGCCGAAAAGTTCTATACTTGGCCTCTTCTGACTAGCATAGTATTACGCCATGGTCATTTACACAATGAAATGAACGTATGGCATCGTTGGCCGGGAGGCTCCATCCGGAGAAGTTCGGCAGTATTATTTCATTCGACGCCACATTCGGCGACTTGCGAGTCGGTGATGAGGATGAAATGATGACAACACAACACCCAGTCCACGAGCGGAGAAATCTCCAACCCGGCCGGGAATCGAACCCGGGCCCGCTTGCATGGGAGGCGAGCACGTTACCACTCAGCTAAGCAGGCGGACATTTACACAATATCTCAGCCCGATTGGCATTAATGTTTGCATGTCTTCAGTGTCACAAAGTCACTCTTTTTGCTTTACAGCTGTCATTATAAGTGATAAAGTTTAACAGCACGTTCTTGCCGGTCTTTGAGAGACAGAGTTCTCACAGTGAAAAACCAGCGTGTTTAATACAGAAGTGACACATTTTCTGCGTTTCAAGTCGATAAATTATACTAGGCGCTCAGTCCGGAACCGCGCGACTGATACGGTCGCAGGTTCGAATCCTGCCTCGGGCATGGATGTGTGTGATGTCCTTAGGTTAGTTAGGTTTAAGTAGTTCTAAGTTCTAGGGGACTGATGACCACAGATGTGAAGTCCCGTAGTGCTCAGAGCCATTTGAACCATTTTGATAAATGATATTGAAGATGAGGTCGGAGAGTAAGAGTTCGTTAGGGCGGTGCAGGTGGGGTTGCGCTGAGAAATATTTGTTAAGAAAAAAATTCGATGTGTTGTGCCGTTTCTGAATTATTTAGCATTGACGTTAGCAAATCAGGTCTAAACGCGTGCAAATCCAAGCACTTGCGCGCGCTAAATTTCGGTAATGGATAGACATCCGTGGGTCGGTGAGTTAACACTTGCTCAAATGCTAGTTACCAGTTAAAATATGCCTTTGGAATCGACAAATTTAAGCTACGTTATCAAAAGCTTCGTCAGTTCTGTTTGAGGAAACCAAACTATGAACACGTTTGGGGGCAGTGTCTCTGTCAGGCTGGTCTAGTTTGCGTGCGCGACGACCTGGTTCACTAACTTCAATGCTAAAAAACTCGGAAATGGCGCAACTTACCGATTTTTTTTTCTCAAAAATTATTTCTCAGCACAGTCTCCACAGCAACACCCTTAGTTTTTCAGACTGTTTCTAACCGTCTTGTATACAGGGTGCTACAAAAAGGTACGGCCAAACTTTCAGGAAACATTCCTCACACACAAAGAAAGAAAATATGCTATGTGGACATGTGTCCGGAAACGCTTACTTTCCATGTTAGAGCTCATTTTATTACTTCTCTTCAAATCACATTAATCATGGAATGGAAACACACAGCAACAGAACGTACCAGCGTGACTTCAAACACTGTGTTACAGGAAATGTTCAAAATGTCCTCCGTTAGCGAGGATACATGCATCCACCCTCCGTCGCATGGAATCCCTGATGCGTTGATGCAGCCCTGGAGAATGGAGTATTGCATCACAGCCGTCCACAACACGAGCACGAAGAGTACATTTGGTTGGGGGGTTGTTTTGGGGAAGGAGACCAGACAGCGAGGTCATCGGTCTCATCGGATTAGGGAAGGACGGGGAAGGAAGTCGGCCGTGCCCTTTGAAAGGAACCATCCCGGCATTTGCCTGGAGCGATTTAGGGAAATCACGGAAAACCTAAATCAGGATGGTCGGACGCGGGATTGAACCATCGTCCTCCCGAATGCGAGTCCAGTGTTTAACCACTGCGCCACCTCGCTCGGTAGTACATTTGGTACCGGGGTTGCGTAGACAAGAGCTTTCAAATGTCCCCATAAATGAAAGTCAGGAGGGCTGAGGTCAGGAGAGCGTGGAGGCCATGGAATTGGTCCGCATCTACCAATCCATCGGTCACCGAAACTGTTGTTGAAAAGCGTACGAACACTTCGACTGAAATGTGCAGGAGCTCCATCGTGCATGAACCACATGTTGTGTCGTACTTGTAAGGGCACATGTTCTAGCAGCACAGGTAGAGTATCCCGTATGAAATCATGATAACGTGCTGCATTGAGCGTAGGTGGAAGAACATGGGGCCCAATCAAGACATCACCAACAATGCCTGCCCAAACGTTCACAGAAAATCTGTGTTGATGACGTGATTGCACAATTGCGTGCGGATTCTCGTCAGCCCACACATGTTGATTGTGAAAATTTACAATTTGATCACGTTGGAATGAAGCCTCATCCGTAAAGAGAACATTTGCACTGAAATGAGGATTGACACATTGTTGGATGAACCATTCGCAGAAGTGTACCCGTGGAGGCCAATCAGCTGCTGATAGTGCCTGCACACGCTGTACATGGTACGGAAACAACTGGTTCTCCCGTAGCACTCTCCATACAGTGACGTGGTCAACGTTACCTTGTACAGCAGCAACTTCTCTGACGATGACATTAGGGTTATCGGGAACTGCACGTGAATTGCCTCGTCCATTGCAGGTGTCCTCGTCGTTCTTGGTCTTCCCCGGTCGCGAGTCCTAGGCTGGAATGTTCCGTGCTCCCTAAGACGCCGATCAATTGCTTCGAACGTCTTTCTGTCGGGACACCTTCGTTCTGGAAATCTGTCTCGATACAAACGTACCGCGCCACGGCTATTGCCCCGTGCTAATCCATACATCAAATGGGCATCTGCCAACTCCGCATTTGTAAACATTGCACTGACTGCGAAACCACGTTCGTGATGAACACTAACCTGTTGATGCTACGTACTGATGTGCTTGATGCTAGTACTGTAGAGCAATGAGTCGCATATCAACACAAGCATCGAAGTCAACATTACCTTCCTTCAATTGGGCCAACTGGCGGTGAATCTAGGAAGTACAGTACATACTGACGAAACTAAAATGAGCTTTAACATGGAAATTAAGCGTTTCCGGTCACATGTCCACATAACATATTTTCTTTATTTGTGTGTGAGGGATGTTTCCTGAAAGTTTGGCCGTACCTTTTTGTAAAACCCTGTACTTCGTAAAATCAATATTAGAAATCGCAAGAATTCGAATGCTAGCCACAAAAATTTCAGCACTTAAGGTGTGCAAGAAACAAATCGAATTGTACTTTAACAGAACAGCCGTTTGTGTGAGGCCTATTCGTACTTTCGAGTACACGCAAAGATATTTCAAGTACAAAGCGAAAGCCTAGAATCGAGGGATAATGCCGTTCTGAAGTGAAGAGCACTGTATACGTTGATTGTCCTCACGAACGACGAACCATCAACGCCGAGTACCATAGTGTTTCTTCAAAGTAGCTTGTAGCCATGTCTATAGAGTGGACGCCGGCGTCCGATAACCATTATTTTGCTCCTTCAAGACAACAGGAGACCTCACTCATACAGTTGAGCTAAGCGGGTCAAATAGGAGAAGCTACGATGGAAAGCATACCGACTGGATTTGTTTACATGCGACGATCTTCTTTTCAGCTTTACACATCTTATAATGTAAGTTAATAAGCATTCTGCATCGGATAAAATACTGTTTAATTGGTATGCATAGAAAATACAGGGTTGTGGGTATCAACATTTGAACACTGTAAAACAAAAATCACGAAAGATCAATATTGAAACAATAAATGACGAACACTGATCCAAGATAAATATTAACGTTTGAGTTCATTACGTCTGAATCACAGCCACACAATCAGTATTCTTTGTTATCTCCATGAGCTGAGAGAACAGTTACATCGTCACGACATCGAATCGAAGACGCTTCCGATGTCTTTCTGCCTTACTGCCGGCCATGTTGCATCACTCCGAGATAATATTTATCTCCTGCTGACTGTAGGAGAAAGATCAATGACCAGTTGCCGAACGACTGTAAGCTAAACACGACCAGTCGGCGACAGCCAAACATGTTGGCGAGAGAGAAGCTCCCCGCCCGTACTGCGTAGAAGGCAAGGATATTCTGAGCCTAATACGCCTCGGTGCCAGCGGGACGCAAACTGTGATCTTACTGTCAGTGAAATCTAAGACATTGGCCTTCACGACTTTCTGGATGGAATTATTTATGTTCAGAGCACCTCCACTTTGCACTGCCTATGAATATTGGCGACACCACGTGAGACCTCCCAGTGTCGGGCATATTGTTCGTCGGGAATGACATTCTACTGGAAAAATACACGAACTATCGCCGCCGAAGGCACAATGAATGCATTACCACAATGGGTGGCATATGGGTAGGAAACTTGACGCATTATCAGAAAGGTCTCGCTTATCTAGGGTGACAATGATTGGTTCATATGCAGTATATGATTGTTTACGTTTATACGTTGAAGCGATATAGCATATGAATGAGAGGCGTGACTGTGTAATGTTGCTGACAGCAAAGCAACAGACTTCCTTCAGCACATCTATAGGACTACTTCAAAAAGATAATTCCCACTCATTTATTGCCCTGTATGACTGTTTATCTACAAAAGCAAATACTCACTACAACCTATCCCGTGCAGCTTTAAAAAACCATACGTCATTATTTTACTGGAAGTGGTTCCACCACGAAACTACTGATAAAGCGTTTCGCTACTTACGGTATTCGGCTAAACCATTCTTACAGTTGCTCACGCAACGTCTAACATCACACGTTTCATAGTCTGTACGTTGCTACCGCTACATTTGCTAAAGGTTTAGTAACACGTTTTGAACACATCTCTGCTCTTCCATTAAAATGTGCTAACGCCATAAACATTTAAACACTTCTGAAATAAAGAAAACACCATCCTGTTATTCAGATCATTGCCAATGTGCTTTCTTCCGAACGTCTGTCTTGGAACTATGATTTCAATGACCATTTCATTAGTAAAATGTGTGGGAAATTCTTTTCTTATTGTTCAAAGAACATGAAAGTTACGTTCCTTTTACTACATCATCATCAGGTTTCATTACATGTCACTTCTTCAGGGACTGCAGATACTCCTTTATTATTATCGTCATCGGCTACAAGTCTCTCATCGCTCCGTTGTTCGTCTAAAAACTGAAAAGATTCTAGTTTAAAGTCTCTTTGACGATTAAGTCGTTAGGTACGCTGCACAAGTTCTGATCGGAGACGGAAAATCTGCCACGTCCTTCTCAAAGAAATCGTTCAGGCTCTTGTCTTGTGAGCTTTAGAGAACCCACACGAATGATAAATCAGAATGGCCGCGTGGAGGTTTCAACTGCTCTCCTCCGCAATGAAAAAGTCACCTCGCCCACCCTAAAAGCTGGTATAGCATGTCGCCCCCTTGGTGAGGTCCTGAACGCGCAGTTCCCATAACGCCATGGCTGATGTCGGAGTACGATACTACCCCGCGCTTGCTGGTATTTACATGTGATTCTCAAGTTTACTAGGAAATTACCTGCAAGGAAAAAAAGAACATGTTCTTATGTATATTCACAACAAGTACCATGCCACAGGCACAACATCAGAGAAAACATCTATCCACAACCTATGAGAATGGTGTGAACTGTG
Organism: Schistocerca nitens; assembly: GCF_023898315.1. Taxonomy (NCBI): domain Eukaryota; kingdom Metazoa; phylum Arthropoda; class Insecta; order Orthoptera; family Acrididae; genus Schistocerca; species Schistocerca nitens. The sequence goes on from NC_064619.1 coordinate 295,241,336, forward strand.
TGCTAAACACTCCGGGGATCTCCAGCAAGAAACAATTGTTACGCCACCGATTTAGAAATCTGGTATCGCTAAACGATCAATGGTAAAGAGGGATATCAAAGCTTCTCTCAATTTCTAGTATTTGGCTTGCCTGCTACGCTGCCGCGTCATCGATTAGCATCATGTATAAGATCACCTGGCATCTACCTATCGCAACAGTCAGAACTGTGTGTTGTAGAATCTGCAGTACTAAGGGCGGGCAAGCAATCACGTAACTATTACAAATCACAAGTGATTGAGAAGTCATAGTTTCGTAAAACCATTTCATCACTGTTTGGCTGTTGTTTCAGTCACAACTAGACCGCACACCATATGTTTCATGGTATTCGTAGTACCATGGTAGTCACATGTTATTTCGGCTTTTAAAAGGTCTAATATTATTTCAACTGTTCCCAAAATCAGTATAAAACATGACTGATAAAACTAAAAGTGGCATTTAACATTCAACGGCATGTTACATCTGTTGATCGACGTTCGCACTGCGTTCTAACAACATTGTATCTCACGATTTCCTCACCTAGATGTGGACGAATGCAGCCAGTAATCCTATTATTACTTATTGACCAACGGTCTTGCCGCAGTGGTAACACAGGTTCCCGTCAGATCACAGAAGTTACGCGCAGTCGGGCTGGGCTAACACCGGTTGGGTGACCATCCGGTCTGCCGAATGCTCTTCGCAAACAGTGTGCACTTAGCCCTTGTGAGGCAAACTGAGGAGCTACCTGACTGAGAGGTAGCGGTTCCGGTCTCGTAAACTGACGCACGGCCGGGAGAGAGGTATGCTGACCACATGCCCCTCCGTATTCGCATCCAGTGAGGCATGTGGGCTGAGGATGGCACGGCGGCCGGTCGATACCATTTTGTTTTCATGGCCTATTCGGGCGGAGTTTAGTTTAGTTCTAATTTTTACTATTACTAATTGTTCGCTTCCGTAGCCGAGTGGTCAGCGTAGCTGACTGCTATGCGTTGGACCCGGGTTCGTTTCCCGGTGGTGCCAGGTTCAAATGGCTCTGAGCACTATGGGACTTAACTTCTGAGGTCATCAGTCCCCTAGAACTTAGAACTACTTAAACCTAACCAACCTAAGGACATCACACACATCCATGCCCGAGGCAGGATTCGAACCTGCGACGTAGCGGTCGCGCGGTTCCAGACTGTAGCGCCTAGAACCGCTCGGCCACAGAACCGGCACAGAAATTGTTGTCTTGCTTCTTTAAGACATACTAAATGATAATTATGGATACGCAGCACTTTCTATCACGGATAACAAAGTATTAGAAAGTTAAATATTTTGTAACAAAAAAGCTTTAAGAAGTAGCTTCCTATAATATAAAGTTTTTTTCCTTCGATTTTGATCGTTCTGTGTACCATTCCATTATAAATATGTATGTGGATTTTTATTTGGGTCTAGGCTTTATACAAAATGGTCTACTGCAGTTTGTTACCGTTGTGTTGCCTCCTGGTGTCTGACAGTAACACGGACCATGTTTACTGGCCAATCTCAGTCTGTAAGGTGGCTATAAATGAATACCAGCATTTATATTGGATGCACTGTGTATGAAATTTTATACATTTTTGACAAGCCGATACACTAAGCGGTGCATGTTCTTGGAACTACTTATTATGCGACACACGGACGACATGCTTCGAAGTGTAGTGCATAAGGTACGTTATGGAACCACACTACGATTAAAATGTTACGTAGATGCCTCACACCAGTTCTTGTGGTTACTCGGTCCGTGCTTTTTCAGATCCGAAGATGGAAATATAGTTTTACCGAAACCGGCAATGTAAACAAATGCTCTGCTAAAGCGCTTGTGGCATTTTGAAGTTTTTTACTTCTATTTTCAAGAACAGAAGTGATTTCTGGCGTTCCCCAAGGTAGTGTTATAGGCCCTCTGCTGTTCCTATCAATGTAAACAATTTGGGAGACAATCTGAGCAGTCGTCTTCGGTTGTTTGCAGATGACGCTTTCGTTTATCGACTAATAAAGTCATCAAAAGAGCAAAAGAAACTGCAAAACGATTTAGAAGAAATATCGGGATGGTGCGGAAAGTGGCAGTTGACCTTAAATAACGAAATGTGTGAGGTCATCCACATGAGTGCTAAAAGGAACGCGTTGAACTTCGGTTACACGATAAATCAGTATAATCCAAAAGCCGTAAATTCAACTAAATGCCTACGTATTACAACTACGAACAATTTAAATTGGAAGGAACACATAGAAAATGTTGTGGAGAAGGCTAACCAAAAGCTGCATTTTATTGGCAGCACATTTAGAAAATGTAACAGACCTACTAAGGAGACTGCCTACACTATGCTTGTCTGTCCTCTTTTAGAATACTGCTGCGCGGTGTGGGACCCTTACCAGATAGGACTGACGGAGTACATCGAAAAAGTTCAAAGAAGGCAGCACGTTTTGTATTATTGAGAAATGTGGGAGAGAGAGTCACAGAAATGATACAGGATTCGGGATGGACATCATTAAAAGAAAGGCGTTTTTCGTTGCGACGGAATCTCCTCACAAAATTCCAATCACCAACTTTGTCCTCCGAATGCGAAAATATTTTGTTGACACCGACTTACATATGAAGGAACGATTACCAAGATAAAATAAGGGAAATCAGAACTCGTACGGAAAGATATATGTGTTCATTCTTCCCGCGCCCTATACGAGATTGGAATAATAGAGAATTGTGAAGGTGGTTCGATGAACCCTCTGCCAGGCACTTAAATGTGATTTGCAGAGTATCCATGTAGATGTAGATATCACTATTGTCGGAAAGTAGCTGTTTATCCCATCCCTGTGTAGTACTACCACCGAGGAGCGAGCAAAACAAGGCGCACAGCTTTGTTTACAGTGGTGGATTTACTGGCAGCCTCGGCGCGCACGTTCCTGCACCGGTTCGGCGGGTCCCCGCGGTGACCCGTGACGCGGCGGCGGGACTGGTCGCCGGAACCGCGCCGGCCGTGAGGAAGCGGGCAGGATGACGCGACCGCGGCCGCTGGCGGGGTTTCTCCAGCGAAAGTGGTCGCAGCGGAGAAAGTTCCTACGCCCAGCGACGCGGCTGCTACCTGCGCGGCGAGAGTGAGCGACGCGCCAGGCACGCTAGTCCGCAGGGGCGCGCGCTGCTCCGAGGCGCCGTTCACGGTCTCCCCAGGCATGCTGACACAACCTTGCGCCGCGACACCGCTGCTTTCCCATACGTAAACTACGTCGACTCATCGAGGCAAAGAAGGGATAACGCCATTACCTGCGTCCGCAGGACTCTGCGCGTGCCACAATACGCGTGCACAGAAAGTATTTGCTGCATTTTGTTTCAATCTCGAGGATCAAATTTCACAATGACATCGGCGTCATCATTAAAGCCCTTGTCACACCGACCAACTTTCACCGTGAGTTTGCGTGCCTGCGCACCTGACTGCTGCTACGGCTAGCCCGCAGGCCGAAGCTGTCACACGGTGGAAGGTCTGCGCCAAGTTGTTTGATGGTAAAATGTCCGATTCAAATTACGATGCGTGTTGTGATATTCAAGAGTTTCCTCAGAATATGCCGTTGTGGCCGAGCGGTTCTAGGCGCATCAGTCCGCAGCCGCGCTGCTGCTACGGTCGCAGGTTCGAATCCTCCCTTGGGCATGGATGTGTGTGGTGTCCTTAGGTTAGTTGGGTTTAAGTAGTTCTAAGTCTAGGGGACTGAGTATGACCTCAGATGTTAAGTCCCATAGTGCTTAGAGCCATTTGAATCTTGCCTACATGCATCAGTTACAATAACAATGCTTCCCCCAGTCCACTCGCAGGCGACGCAAAATTAGCGTGTTCGCTGGTGGCAGACTGTGGCGTGATTTGCTTCGCAGTGTGTGTGTGTGTGTGTGTGTGAGATATATTCCATTCGCAAACCGAAAACCCAGCAGTAACTAAACAAGTCACACTGGATATTTTTCTCCTCCTTTAGGAAAGACACAAACGTATAACAAACATGAATAAATAAAATAAATAAATAAATCACCTAAGGATAAACTTATACAGGGTCGACGCGAATCCCACCGATAAAATTTCTGACAATTTACGGGATATATTGCTACAAGGGACACGAGATCTCCGGAGGCTTCTGACAGAGGAGTACGGTAATCGCGATTTACTCATCTTCTCGCCTCAATTACCTTTGTTTCTTTTAAAAACCTTCACAACAACGAAAAATGTTTGTGATATGTAATCGCTGGTTTCTCGCACGCGATGCAGATGTGGTTACCTTTCCTGCGGGGCCAACTCAACACAGCGTCATTGTGCAGCTCTTGGTTGCATTGAATTCAGTGACCCAATACACGGGGTGGATACTGACCAACTCTTGCAGCAATGACGCCTCCATACCGCATGCCTGTTAACATACAACTAATACTGCTGGAAAAACAAAACCGAGACAAACCTGAGCAGTACCGAATGCACACTTGAGGACGAAAAATAACTTGCGCATTACTGTTGAGAACAGCAACTACTGTGAGTGAAAGGAACAAGTTTGTTTGCAAACAAGTCGTACAGCACACACCACTGACTTTTGCACTGTTGTGGAGATACTTTCAGTACAAAACAGACATGAAAATAAATGAATGTACTAAATTTAAAAAATGCGATTACTGTACTCTGTAACGAGCCACCAGACACCAAAGGTCCCTTAAGCCTAAATATTCATAAAATATTTCCGAAAAACCTCTGAAATTTTGTAGATGAATTTCTCATTCACACTATATACAGCAATAACACAGCAAACAAACGTTTCATGCTTGAGAAATGTGATGGTCTTCAGAGACAACACCATCTCTTTCAACTGTTTCACAAGTTTCAGGCATTCCGTCACTAGCAGATAGTTGTCCGTCATTAGAACATTTTTCAGTATTTTCAGCCCCCACCGTTATTACTTTATCTTGCGTTGAACAATACACTAGACACTGTTACCCAAAACTGTTTTGTAAACCACAAAAAAATGCTCAAATGTGTGTGAAATCTTATGGGACTTAACTGCTAAGGTCATCAGTCCCTAAGCTTACACACTACTTAACCTAAATTACCCTAAGGACAAACACACACACACACACCCATGCTCGAGGGAGGAATCGAACCTCCGCCGTGACCAGCCGCACAGTCCATGACTGCAGCGCCTAGACCGCTCGGCTAATCCCGCGCGGCCTTTTAAACCACGATTAGCATTTGTTATCTGATATATGTGATCGGTAGATACAGTCCTTCATCTCGTAAACTCCCTCACTTGATCATGCAAGTCATGCTTCTGCATAATCACTTACTCATTGCGTCACTTTTGACAGTCTTAAGTAGAGCTATTCGTAGAAAATCGTCGCTGTCGTAAAACACGAAATCGTGTCAGCTCTTCGCTTCGACAGCTCTCCATTTGCTTCAGCGACCTTGGAATTCATCGTACGTTGTAACTAGCGCTTCACTGTTGCAAGCGAACAGTTCCATCTGTTCAGCAAAGCATACTATACTTTCCGTGCGGCAAGCTCCAAGCTAGTCACAACGCTGGGGGCGCGTTCAGTAAGGCCATGGTGTTTTATGTTCTTTAACTTGCAACCCTCTAACATATTTCTCACGACCAACCACTATCCACAGAACAAAACTGTGTGCCCGGTGGAACTAGAAACAACTACTACTGCTACTGCCTTTCGCCTCCAGTACTCATCCAAACGATCCATCAGAAATCGTATCACTTGTTAAGTGAAATCAACTCCACGATGCATTCGGGTCATTCTCCAGGAAAACTTTCCTACCACTCTACAGTATAGCGAGAAAACCTTCAAGGAATTAAGGATAACAGGAAATACACGGTTACAGGGGAAAGATCTGTGTCGGACAGAGAGAAGTATGCACGGCCCTGACAAGTATTCGAGTCTTGATTACGTACACTGTTTTAATATATCACTAATTTCATAACGGCGTACTAAACGTTTCTACCACAGTCAGACTCGGCTTCCATTCACGTCACAACTCTGTATCAGCCCCACATCTGTATCCCTTCGTACTACAGGTATCTGAGGACAACCTGAATGGAGCTAGGAACCGTCGGAAACAAAGTGCCAGAATTCCGTAATTATACCCATTAATTAATAAACGACACTACCTCTTATTCTTTAAACTTAATAACCTCCGCATAAGCTCATTGTAAGAACAAGGAAATTTGTCTCTTATCTTCAGGCCAAGTGACAAGAAGTAAAAATTTAGACTCGTGTCTTCCAATGTCACGATTTCGCACGCTCGAAGATTACTTATTTTTGATTAATTTTGTGTTATTCTACTAGGGCGTGCTGAAAAGTAATGCTTTCGAATGGCTTATGCGAACAATCTTAAAGCTTTTTAAATTAAACAAACACAACTAACAATCTACATCATTATTCCTCATGGAATTACACACTGTGTAATATGTAATTTGTCGAAAATGGTCATTGAAGTAATTTTACATCACGTCAAGGATCGATACAGTAAGAAGTTAGGTGTCTATCTTTGCCTTAACATTGTGTTTATCTTTGCATTACCATTTTTGGAATCAGTAATGTACTTGAAAATGGGCTTATATCCTGAAACCTAGGTTGTGCAGTAACAATAATAAAATCTGCGAAACAAGATAAAAAACAGTGTTTGTTTAGTCAATTTGATAACATTGTTGAAGAGCTATGTCTAATGCTAGAAGCGCCAGAACGACGCAAAACATAATAAATATACTTTTACAAAACCTATTTTTTGGGATACTGATTGTCGTATACAAAGATCCTCACAAAAAGTTTGGTACTGTAAAAAAGTTTAGGTCTTAGGTGGAAAGAGGATTCGAATTTAACCTCAAACATTGGCGTACGTAGAGTCTGCGAACAGAAACAGTGTTCTGTCACCTCACCTCTCCTTGCTGGCCAAAAAGGGGCAATGAATTTCTTTTCACAATCAGTTTACGAACCTTGTACTGCGGAATGGAATGTCGCTTCGCAAACGTGCCAGAAACCCGATGGAAGGAAGATTACGTTTACATCATCATTTACACTATTCGCTAACATGCAGTGTACGCAACATTTCACCCTCTCGATTAGGATCTGGGATCAGAGCACAGAAACAACTGCCTGATCCACGTTCCGTAATGCCTCGTGAGGTACAGACAGTTCTCAGCGAGATAACGCAAGGAAGAAAATGGGGAGAACGTTACAATATTCAAACGAATGGTCGAAACAGGGAAAATGTAAAAAAAACATTTACTGGTACCTGAGTCCTACGTACACTAAACAAATAGGTATCCACTGTGCATAAATATACACAAGTATCATCAACGTCGGTAAACTTCAGCAAGGTTTGACAGTATGCAAGGACTACTCAGAGCAATTATGGGGCTGCACATGCAGAACATCGAGAGCTGTCTGCGTTTGTAAGCCAACGCTCAAATCTAAAGAGAAGAGAAGGCTTGCGCATAAAGCACCCGCGTGTAACAGGCCTTGGCGAGTAGTGTGTTGACCACCACATTTCGCATTGTTAGCGGAATCTGGCTTACTTCACGCGGTTCGTAAACGCTAAAACAAGCTCTGGCGATAACTGGCGGATCACGATGCCACTGCGTCTATACAAAGGGGCTAACCCTCTGGCGACGCGGCTTTCCGCGGGCCGCGCTGGGGAAAATCCGCATCCGGGAGCTGTCTCCGCGGCACACAGCGTTTGTTTGGGAGGCGCGGCCGCAGCGGGCGGCTGTTTGCACGCCAGCTGGTTCGTCTCGCTCCGCACACATGTGCCCCACGTTGCAGGAACTGCTGCCCACAGATGACCACTACTCGCGAGCTGTCAGTTGCATTCACTTGTAGGACACGGATTGGAAAAACCGACCGTTTAAAACAATACCGGTATTTTAGTTCTGAATAATCGGTATTTTTCTGTCTCGGTTATAACAGATGCTTTTATTTTTTACTAATAATCGGTTAAAAAACCAGAAATATCAATTAGCCACAGCAGCAGTAACAAAATTTTTAGGTTTTAAGTAAACTTGTGTTTTAGAACGAGTAATTTATATTCGTAGGACTTGCATTGCTTCGATATATAGCGTTTCATAAAAAATGGGGAAAAGCGATCAGTGCTACTTTAATAACAACGCCAACAGAAACGAGCAACATGGCGTAAGAATTTGTACAGTATTGCAGTGAGACAATAATGTACCTGTTACCTCTCAAATGGTACGCGTGTACATACAGTGTGGTCTGCATGATGGTTTCCCACTGTCGTAGTCGGTCATCAGTTTTATTACAAAAATGGTTCAAATGGCTCTGAGCACTATGGGACTTAACATCTATGGTCATCAGTCCCCTAGAACTTAGAACTACTTAAACCTAACTAACCTAAGGACATCACACAACACCCAGCAGTTTTATTACAGAACGGCGCCATGCCAACTCTGAAAATATTTTACGAAGTGCGGTATCAATGAAGTACAATGCTTCATTTGCTTTAAAAAATTAGAAACAGGAAAAGCCACAACAAACTTCCGACATAACATAAGGAGAAAACTTAGCAGTTAATTTACCCTTTACAATAAAAACAGAAAGCAGCTGATCTGCTGTCTGTGTCTACACAACACGCCTTTATCTGCTTTTAGCCTTTAGTACGAAAAATAAGTACTTCAAGAACAGTTTTCACACTTTAGCGCGGTCTATTCATAATGTCCAAAAAATGGTAACATCCGTGGTTATAACGTTATTTTTGAGCACACTCCCAAAAATTGGAGTCAATACGAGAATACTGGTGATTTTTTGTAGCAGTCAACCACTTATCACTTTTCGAGAACGGTGGACGGACTATGTTTTCTTTTATTTGCCTAATTAATTTAATATTTTGATTCTATGTATCTCCAAACTGAGGGAGTCAAATTTTTCATTCTTTGTTCGGTTTCTACTGTTAACACAGGAAATAATAGAAATGAAAAAACCGGAATTAGTCACTTCGAGCGGTTTTAACAGTCCGGTTGCACTGACGATGAAAAAACCGATATAATCAAAAACCAATTGTTTCAGCGATAACCGCCATCCCTATTGTAGGGACGTTCTGAGAGCGTTTTAACAACTTCGATATTCGCTAACAACAAGCTACTGTTCTTATGGAGGAGCGATCGCGTTGGCTGTAAAAAGGTTGTAGCATTTTAACAAATATGTCAAAGCCTCGAATCACAGGGAGTAAACCTGTGTGACGGACCGGGACTCGAACCTGGAATCTTTGCCTTTCACCGGCAAGTGTTCTACCGCTGCCCAAGGACGACTCAACGCCACTTCCCCCAGTGTGGGCGGGTCGACAGTCGTGGTTGGATAGCTGAGTCGGCAAATCACTTGCCAGCGAAAGGTAAGAGACCCAAGATCGAGTCCCGGTCCGCCAAATAATTTTAATCTGCCAGGAAGTTTCAAGTTAGTGCACACTTCGCTGTAAAGTCGAAATTCATTCTGCGCACAGAGAGCGTCTCTCCGTCCTACCGTTTACAACGTCGTAAAGCCTTCCTCACACGAAGCACGCCAGGCGACATCCACCGTGGTTGGTGTACGCTATGAAACGGCCTGCTACATCACGTGGGAACTGCTCCGCATCATTACACAACTCTTTACAACGATCTGAGATATATACTAGTGTTGCCCAGAAAGCAACGCATCACATTTTTTTTCTCAGCTGAAAACAATGCTACGAATGCAAAACGTTATGTATGTATTATCTGAAGTCTCCTGAGTGAGCGCGCCAAGTTTCCATAACTTCCGACAGATAGCGTAGCTGCAGGACAATTTCAAAACGGCGTCTGTAGGTGATGTACGTTACAAGCAACGTGCCATCATTGACTCTCTCACTGCAGAGAAAAAAACTGTGAGGAATATTCACAAACGCTTGTGCAAAGTCTATGGAGCATCTGCTGTCGATAGAAGTACAGTTGGTCGCTAGGCACGAAGGGTGGGGTCATCAGAAGGCGGTTCTGCGGAGCTCCACGATTTGCAGCGGTCGGGGAGACCATCCACGGCTGTCACACCTGACAGCCCTGACCTAGCCCACACGGACTTCCACTTGTTTGGGCCATTAAGGGATGCCATTCGTGGAAGATATTTTGAGGACGATGAGGAGGTGATTCATACAGTGAAGCACTGGCTCCGCCACCAGGAGAAGGATTGTTACCGACAAGCGCGTACGTGCCCTTGTTTCGCGATGGAGGAAGGCCATAGAACGGGATGGAGATTGCGTGGAAAAATTGGGTGTGTAGAAAAAAGCACCATTCTTTCGTGTGTGTAATTCTCATTATGTTCAATGAAGAATTGTTGAAGAAAAAAAAATGCGGTGCATTGCTTTCTGGTCAACCCTCGTACTAGTAGAAGTTATTTGCTAACTCAATCGAATCCCTATTTGGTTTTCGGTTTTAAATTGAATATAGTTAAAACATAGTGTCTAATGTCGGTTTGCGCATGCAAAATATCCATTTTCTCGATGTTGCATTCACTACCAACACTCTGAAGTTGGGTACTTCATCTTACAGATTTCAAGATAGGAATTCGTTTCGTAATTTCATTCGAATGGAAGAGCACATTTTTTTCAAAGCTGTACACTATCACTGAAAAATATATTTACCAGCAAGATATAAACATGAGGCAGTCCATAAAACTAAAAGATATGAACATATATTTTACACTAACTTTCGTAACAGCAAAACCTTACAGTTTGTAACTTGCGTTAACTTTCTAACAGACTGCCATTCACGTTAACATTCCTGCCCACCGCCGAAATAATCCAGTCGTTGGCCTATGCCACAATAATTGCAGCAAATACATTGTGTATAGAAACAACATCGACTATTGCAGATGATACTTCTATTAAATCAATAAGAAAGACTCAGACTCTTTCAAAAAACAAATGGCGATAAAAACTTGGAGGGAGTTCGACGCTACCCTGCCCCCTCTCTCTTTGCTGTTCAGAATGCTATCAACTACTCTACAGCTTCGACGGGCCTTGCTGCGCCTCATTACATGGCACGTACTGTGTGAAGGCTGTTATCTACAAATGTCACTACTTGAGATTTTACTATAACAAATTGTATCAAAACGAAGCGCTTTGGACAGATCATCATTGTGCCGCATCACTGAAAGGGTAACTTTCATAGCACACAAGTTATAACACTGAAATCATCAAATATTGGAAGCTTTTATTGCCGATATATAATTTCCTGCCATTTTATTATAACAAATCGTGTTTAGAACGACGCGCTTTCGAGAGTCCCTCAATTTGCTGATACTTTGAAACAGCTTATATTCATACCACGTACTCGATGATGATGATGATGATGATGATGATGATAATAATAGCACCAAATACTAAGTTTAACTTCAAACAATATGGCGGCTCTTAAGTTTTGCTTGTGACGAAAAAACGATGTTGCATCTCACTGGCCATGTTCCCCTCCGGGAGGTAAAAGTCTGTCACGTCAAATTCTTCATTTCACGCTTCGCGGTGTAGTGCAACGTGCGTTTTCACGTCCAGTGAGAGGACAGCTTAAGGGTCCGCGGTTTTTCAAGATTTGGTAAATTTACTTTTGTTTTAACTTCGTAGCCGCACGCCCTTCCCGTCGTCACAGCCGTCTGCTAACCAACAGCAGATGGTTGGTTGGTTGTTTGGGGGAAGAGACCAAACAGCGAGGTCATCGGTCTCATCGGATTAGGGAAGGACGGGGAAGGAAGTCGGCCGTGCCCTTTCAGAGGAACCATCCCGGCATTTGTCTAGAGCGATTTAGGGAAATCACGGAAAACCTAAATCAGGATGGCCGGACGCGGGATTGAACCGTCGTCGTCCTGAATGCGAGTCCAGTGTGCTAACCACTGCGCCACGTCGCTCGGTACCCAACAGCAGAGCGCCATCTGTCTGTGAATCGAGTAAACTATGTTGTCCGTGTGTCATATTTTACCTGTTCGCCTGTCGTGTCCTCTGATGCGAAGATTGCCTAAACGAGCATGGCAAACCGCCTATAAACCATACACACACTGGCCGGTGTACCACACCAACGGTTGTTAGTCCGCCTAGTGCATTCAGTAGTCACCTCCATGTCTTGCAAAGTAGCGCGCTACGCGTTAACCTATAGAAGGTCGTGCAACGACACAGAGTATAGAACAAATAATGACTTTACAGAAAATACTTCTTTTTTAGAGCGTCAAAATACCTAACGCATAATGATAATATACAAAACTAAGTTCACGCGATTAACAGACACATATCGCACACGACTTTATTCTCATTTGTTAATTGATGTCTGCAGCGAAAAGAAGGGCATCCAGCCACAACGTTATAATAAAAATAAATTTACCAAACCATGGAAACAGGGGACTCCATATGACTTGACAGACGATAGGAAATAAGTTCTAAATGCAGTAATAACTGAGTTCTTTACTAGAGCGAGAGGGTGTAGGTTGAATATTGTAATTGACCAACAATTCGTGATATGATAGGGGTGAAGGCTCGGTGCAATCTGGCAGAGCAAGTAATTTGCACAGAATATAAATCCTTAAAATTTAACGGGAGAATGTACCAAAGTTTCTTAACAAGAAAAAAGTAGAACGCAGTTAATATATTCAATTAAAGTTCTGTAGTATATTCTTAGTTTGTTGCAAATTCAGTCACAGATAATGTGAATGCCTTCAGAACAAAATGTTTAGGCATCTATCCTACTCTTGTCTTAGCAGTGACATCGTTTCACTCTCCAGAGGAAAGGGTGATGCACAGATTTGAGTAAATGCTTAAAAATTCTAAAACGGCCAGTGATTTCTCACGTAGCTGCTGCATTATCGTATTACATGTTACCGTAGATACGGCAGTTACATACCAAGGTGATCAGCGTTTCCAACAACTTCTTTTTGTGTGCACGAAAACATGTAATGTCTAGCTCCGATAGATAGAATACGGTTCGATTTTTCGTATATCGCTTCTCAAATAATTTGGAAGTATCACTGTGCCACCATGAAACAAAATGGATCCAACGTAGTGAAGTTACTCCATGTTACCTACTTCATAGTTTCACTTGGAAATCGCTTTTTATTTGCAATTCTAGCTACTGTATTTTTGCTAGTTGCCAATATTACTAGTTCCCTTTGTAACTGGAATCGTCATTTGACGTTTTCCTGACTGACTTTCCAAAAATGGTTCAAATGGCTGAGAGCACTACGGGACTTAACTGCTGAGGTCATCAGTCCTGTAGAACTTAGAACTACTTAAACCTAACTAACCTAAGGACAACACACACATCCATGCCCGGGGCAGGATTCGAACCTGCGATCGTAGCAGTCGCGCTGTTCCAGACTGTAGCGTCTAAAACCGCTCGGCCACCTCGGCCGGCCTGACTGACTTTCTGTGAGACTTCCCTTTCCCAGTTTTCCGATTAGGTTCGTATTACTGTCTTATTGTATTTGCCTATCACATCAATTTCTTAATAACTGAAGTCGCCTTTTCTTCTTTTGCGGCAACAGCTCTTTTAATACACTGTACATTTTATACCTACCGCCTAGTGTGCAGTAGAATTGGGTTTTACATTTTATATCTTTATATCATCCTCTAATTCGACATCCAGTTTCGTTACTAACAGCACGTCATCGCGAAAGAAATCTTGCGAGCTGAGCGTGTGTACCGCAGCCAGACCACCGATTCTGAAGTTCAGTGCTCACCAATATACTTACGCGAACACGCCACTGCAAAGTAGAAAAGGTCAATTTGAAACCGAGCTCTATACTGCGATCGAGCGAGCCTCCGCCCCTACCCTTTCATCACAGCTGCTGTTCCCGCACTGGTGCCTGGAAAGTTTCTTGCGAAGAAGAATGGGAATGAGGCAATGGCTGGCTGAGTCACTCTGGACGACGTGTCTGGTCAGCCCGTTTGGAAAGTACCGGCGGTGAAAGGCGAAGACCCGGGTTCGAGCCCCAATCTAGCACACAGTTTTAACACGGTCCATAGATTCGCTTCGGCGAGAGATGGTACTTCAACACGTAGTCCGTCTCAGTAGCTGAGCGGTCAGCGTCTCTGACTGTCATGTGGAGGACACGGCTTCAATTCCCAGTACTGCCAGGGATTTTTCCTTGTTGAGAGGGCTGGGGCGGAGTGCACTGAGACTCGTGACGCCAACTGAGAGGCTACTTGCATCAGAATTAGCGGCTCCGAGGCCTGGAAAGCCGGGAATGGCTCGGAGTGCGGTGTGCTGATCCCATGCCCCTATATATCGCATCCAAACGAAGCCATATCGCATTGGATGGCAAGGCGGTCGATATGCGTTATGTGGTCCTCTGTGCCTGGTACATCGACGAAACTATATGATTCCACAGACCTTTTCAAGTCTCATCATCTATGACGTTTATATGCAGGCTGAGGCGAGAAATGAAAATTTGTACCAAGGCTGGAATTCGAAGCCATGTCTCCTGCTCAGTAGGGAGATGCACTAACCACTACAACAACAGTGGCTTTGCACAGATGCACGGACTACCCTAGTGCAAAGTGGGCTGAGGCGTGAAGTTGTGTGAAGCCACTGTGGCATAGTTGTTAGTGCATCTCCCTAGTGGGCAGGAGACATGGGTTCGAATCCCGGCCTTCGTACAAATTTTCATTTCTCGCCTCAGCCTGCATGTATAAATCTTTAAGACATCACTCAACAATAATTTCATATTAAGTACTTTAGTGTCTCTGTAGGCTTTTTCTGGATAAAATTCTCACTTGATTTTTTAGATTTTATAGGTAAGGGAATGGTTGGAATCACCTTGTTTTTGCGAATTTTGATATGCATTTCAAGCCCGTAAAGAGAAAAATGATGCTGACAGATCCAGGTATCTACGTATGAACTATTAAGTTTCTTGAGCGGTACCTGATTCTCATCGTTTTGTGTCATCGCTGTGGCGGCACCGCCCGTGAGGGTGAATTATAGCTGCATACATGAAACAGTCCGTGACTCTGTACAGAGTAACGCGCGTGCAGAATTTTAAGTCTTTATAGAGGTCGTGCTCCAGAAACCCAAATGGTGGCGACACGTGAGCAAAATTACACAGAAACGCGCGAGGCTCTACGAACGTGAGGGATGACTCATGTAAACAGCAATATCTCCGCTATGTGTGTACAACTGCTCCCGTCTGTGTACACGATGTTCCGCCTACAAAACATAACTAAGGGGAAGGTTATTGCGTTAACCCAGGTAAATGCTTTTATTGCTGTTTATACAGAATACACAACATGATATAATGCTTGAAACTAGCCTTCATTGCACTCCGTTCTCAACATTGCCAATATAATAGAGATCAATGTGTGACTTATTTGTTCCCAATATTCAGGAAACAAACAACCGGCGAATCTTTCGGCGTGTAACAACAAGTCGTCTTGTTTTTATGGTCACATTTGTCGCGACTCTACATATCTGCTAGAATACAAATCCTTCAGCATCTTTGTTGTTCATTCTGATGCAGCAACAGAAAAAATGGTAACAAAAAATCCTAGACTATTTATCTAGATGAGCTTCTTGATCCTTCGTACTGTTTACGATATCTGTCACCATACAGTTAAGCGCGCAAAAATCATGTAGACCAAGTACAAACTCAATGACGTATTTGGGAGTAACTTTTTCAACGAAATTAATTAACCAATAAAACCAGATACAAGTACAGGGAAATCAGCATGTAATGATAGTACATTAAATGTCACAAGGAAGATGAGAGTCCCACTAAGCACAAGCGATTTCTTAATACAAGCATGCCTTGAACCAACACAAATTTCTTCCTAACATCCAAACATGTTTCACTGAAGTTTACCATCGTCCGTAAGTTGATTTTATTTTCTTAATCACATGTTGTTGTTTGTGTAGCTTTCCGTCATTAGCAAACAACAATATGTGATATTCAGAAAATAAAATGAATCCACTGGCGATGATGAAACTACACCCAAGTATGTATGGGTGTTGAAGAACAGAACTGTGTTTGCTCAAAGCACGACCTTATTTCAATTACTAAATATTTGAAAGGTAACACGAACCAAAAAATTAGCTTCAACCACAAGACAGTTTCTTACAAGTTAAAAAATGATAAGCTACCGTAGCGAAGTAAAATTATTGCTGCCGATTTTGGTGAACAAGAATGAACATTTATTCTGAGCATTATGTCTCTCTTTCGCCAGAGCCTGACGCTGAGCCTGGTAGAACACACAGAATAAATTAACGTTACCTTTCAGTATTGCCATACTGCCATTATCTAATCTTTACTTCGCCAACTACGTCCCCGAAAATAGCTCTGACACTGAGGTTCCGTAATAATTTGTAATTTATTTACTACAGCGGTCGAGGCGAAGGTGGCTGAGTTCCACAATTTGGGAGAGACAAGGTTGTTGTCTGACAGAATAATAATTATAGTCAACACGATAGTGACGTTAATTTATGGACAGAGAAGGACACAATGCATTCTACACGAATCGTACAGGGAGTAATCACACAAACAGGAAGAAACAAGGACAAAAGCTCGCGAGCCAACAAACGCTGCCAAGGACGGTATTAAAACGATTTGCATTTGCATGCCCGGTGTCCGTACTCACCGAGAATGTATTTGGAACCGAGCTTGTGGAGCCTGCAGAACTGGTAGTAGCAGTACAGAACGGCGACGCAGCGGATTACCGTCATCATGATCATGTCGGCGGCTGCGCTGTACTCCTGCAACACAAAAGTACGATAGACGTGGATAAAGCATAGGAAATGGTCCATCTCGGATGACTACCCTAAATAAAAACGAGCCACCCTCAAGTTAATTTTAAAAAATTGCGATTACACTAAATATACAAAATAATCCGGGTACCGCACACAACGCGTTCTGTACATCACTATGTAAATCGATAAATGAATCTGAATATTCTATATTTTTAGGTGATTGTGTTGATAAGAACCTGAACCGGAAGCCACGCGTTACGTTTCTTCTTAAACCCATAAACTGTGTAACACATGAATAACGGATGGTATCTGATTTTGGAGATGAAAATGTCAGGCAGTCGACTCACTTTTGCCATTTTCATTAAATAATTTCTTATGACATCATATTCAGAGGTAACGTGTCACTGATGAAAAAACGTGTGTTGCTCAGAAGCGTGCAATAACGATAATGTGTGGCGTTCTTCAATCTAAAACCTCTTGTAGATAACTCTAAAAAGTTGGGCGCATTGACAAGTCTCACTGTACTGTTACCCTCTAACGAATTGTCCTGTCAACAATCACTCACGGTTGGAAAACAACAGCAACATTGATATATAAATACCATCCATCACTTATCATTGCGAAAACATTTCACAATCTACCCAGTCACACAAAGAATTTAATTGACAGTGAAGTTATATTCAAAGACAAACTGGAAACACATCTGCCTGACAATGGACAAGTTAAAAAAAAAGAATATATGCTTACAATTTATCCTCGCCAACAGTCGGCGGTAATACCGAAACAAAGCCTAGTGTTCTGGATCGTGATAAAAGCAAAACTGAAATTTTACGCTACCAGCAAGAGCCTCCATGAAGTCTGGCGGTCGTATGCACAAAATTTTATAGAAATGTAGTCCATCAAAAAATCAGCACGTTTCCGTACTTGGTGGAACGAATTATGTTTACAGAAAAAAACTAATATAGTCGTGTAAAAGGGGCACTGTGAGCAAAAGTGAAAACGCAAATATCTTTATAGGTATCCCTGACAGTAGTCAACAACTTGTAGATTCAAATAAAAGTCCAAAAGGCTGGACTCTATTTGCAGAAAGCTCTACTAGTCGCCTGCAAATGCATCTTTTCCTGGGTATTCTCTCGCCTCTATTGACTCCTAATGCCTACTAATTTCTTCTTTCTTCGCTCCTTGGAAAAACGAGCATACGAAATGCATCACTGTTATTGATGAAACTTCCTGGCAGATTAGTCTGGTTTTAATATGCGAGGAAATTTCATTTCAGTGCACACTACGCGGCAGAATGGAAATTCACTCTGGATTGTACCTGATGTATGTAAGTCATTTCACATGTTTGTAACGAATTTTAATTTGTTTCATGTGACCTGTAATTGAAAATAAAATGATGATGTTTTCATTAGAAAAGTACGATTCAATATTTGTTTATTATAATTTCCACTTGAAAAAAATATAGAATTTAAATAAAAATAATTTGATGTTAAGGAGGTTTGAACTTGCTAATCTTCCATTACAATACTTCGATGCTACTCATTCAGCTACAGGCAACTGCTGCACTTCAGCGTTGTACATAACAGCCGCCGAAAATCATTTCATTTTTCGAGCAAAATTTTTCAAGTTTTCCCTTTTAAAATTTTGTCGCAGTGTTGTAGGAAACTGATGTCTGTACACAGACTTTCAAATCCTATAAATAAACGTAAAAAAAAATCTCTTCTCAGATGGAACCTCATATATATATGGAGACATATGCATGGGTGCAAGCAGTTTTAGCTGGTGGGTGAAGCGTTTCGAAGATGGGAAAACGAGTACCCGCGATGAGCCTAGTACTGGTCACCCGCGACCAGCCTCCACGGAACGCAACAAGAAAAGAGGAAAGAGTTGGTGAGTTCTTGGAGAAGACAGGCATGTCACAGAGAATGAAATTCCTGCTAAGCTTGCAGTAGGACTCAGTGCAATGCAAGAAACGATTCAAAGCTTGGGTTATGGAAAAGTTTGTGCCCGTTAAGTCCCAGGTTTATTGACCGAAGACCACAAACTTCGGAGAACTATTAGTCAAAATCTTCTGAGAGATTTCGAAATGAAGGTGATGATTTTTTTACGGGTACTGGGACAAGCGATGATAGCTGGTTCCATCATTACGAGCCTGAAACGAAACGCCAGAGTATGGAATGGCACCATTTGGATCGAAGAAGAAAGCGAAGACAGTGCGATCCGGTGGAATGGTTATGGGTAGCGTCTTCTGAAATGCTTAGGATTGCATTGTGGTTGATTTTCTTGAACTCTGACAAACCATAAATGCTTCCCACAACATCCAGAAACCAGAATGAAATTTTCACTCTGCAGCGGAGTGTGCGCCGGTATGAATCTTCCTGGCAGGTGAAAACTGTGTGCCGGACCGAGACAAGGTACTGGCAGAATTGAATCTGTGAGGGCGGCTCGTGAGTCTTGCTTGGTTAGCTCAGTAGGTAGAGAACTTGCCCGCGAAAGGCAAAGGTACCGATTTCGAGTCTCGGTCCGGCACACAGCTTGAATCTGCCAGAAGTTTTATATCCAGATATATCGGCATTGCGCGATAAGCACCCTGGAAAGAAGACCACTGTGGAAAAATGGAGTAGATCAGAACATTTGGGTGGGAAACTCCTGCACATCCTCCCTACAGTCCCGACTTGGCACTTCCGCCTACCATCATCCTAGTTCTGCAAAGGAACAGATGCATGGCCAACACTACGGGTCAGTATCTTCGTGCAGCTCGAACGGAGTTCTATAGTAAAAGTATCTTTAAACTTGCAGAACGATGCGGAAAACGTGTGCAAAGAAATAGGGACTATGTTGAAAAGTGGAGAGAAAAGTCTGTACATTACAATTATGTACATGGTTTCTTTAAAAAATAAATATTAAGAGATCTAAAAATTACTGCTGTCTACTTTTACCACAACCCTAGTAAAAACGTGTTATAATAAAAATTTATTTTTATTTACATAAGTATTTGTTTTATGAGATTTCCTTCTTGCAATACGTGGTCGATCTTGAGTTGCATTGGTTGATCTTTTGTTTAAGCGATTTTTTTCGGTATCCAGATGAGAAACTATTGACTTTGAACGTCTACAGAACACTGGTTGAATTACTGGTCGGAATGCCATAGCCTGTTCATACGATCAGTAAGCTTCAGCTGCCAAACTGCATCTCCCCTACCGCACGATGGTCGTTCACAATGGAATGCCCACCGCACCCACTGCTCCTCTCCAATGGGGTAACTTATACACTGACGTCAAAAAATCCTAATATCCTGTCGGACATCTTTCGCTCGACGTGGCATGGACTCAACAAGTCGTTGGAAGTCCTCTGCAGAAATAATGAGCCATGCTGCCTCTACAGCCGACGCCCATAACTGCGAGAGTGGTGCAGGATTTTGTGCACGAATTGATCTCTGGATTACGTCCCATATATGTTTGATGGGTTTCATGTCGGGCGATCTGGGTGGCCAAATCAATAGCTCTAATTGTCCAGAATGTTCTTCAAACCAACCACGAACAATTATGGGCCGGTGGCATGGGGCACTGTCATCCATAAAATCGCGATCATTGTTTGGGAACATCCAAGTCTGTGAATGGCTGCCAACGGTCTCTAAGTAGTCGATCATCCGGAGAACTCAGTCCATTCCACGTAAACACAGCCCACACCATTATGGAGCCGCCACAAACGTCCACAGTGCTTTGTTGACAACTTGGGTCCATGGCTTCTTTTGAAATTGGGACTCATCTGACAAGACCACGGTTTTCCAGTCGTCTAAGGTCCAACTGGCACGATCACGAGCCCAGGAGAGTCGCTGCAGGCGATGTCGTCCTGTTAGCAAAGGCACTCGCGTTGGTTTGTTGGTCCCATAGCCCATTAATGCCAACTTTCACCGCACTGGGCTAACGGATACTTTGGTCGTACGTCCCACTCTTTCTGCGGTTATTTCTCGCAGTGCTATTTGTTCTGTTAGTACTGACAACTCTATACAAACGCCGCTGCTCTCGGTCGTTAAGTAAAGGCCGTCGATGAGAGGTGAGAAGTAATACCTAAAATTTGGTATTCTCGGCACATTGTTGACTCTGTGAATCTAGGAATACCGAATGTCCTAACGATTTCTGAAATGGAATGTCCCATGCGTCTCGGTCCAACTACCATCCCGCGTTCGAAGTCTTTTAATTTCCTTCATGCTGCCATAATCGCGTCGGAAACCTTTTCACATGAATCACCTGAGTGTAAACCATAGTTCCGCCAATACCACGTGTACGCGATACTACCGCCATATACACTACTGGCCATTGAAATTGCTACACCACGAAGATGACGTGGGACAGATGAAAAATTTAATCGACAGGAAGAAGATGCTGTGATATGCAAATGATTAGCTTTTCAGAGCCTTCACACAAGGTTGGCGCCGGTGGCGACACCTACAACGTGCTGACATGAGGAAAGTTTCCAACCGATTTCTCGTACACAAACAGCACTTGACCGGCGTTGCCTGGTGAAACGTTGTTGTGATGTCTCGTGTAAGGAGGAGAATTGCATACCATCACGTTTCCGACTTTGATAAAGGTCGGGTTGTAGTCTATCGCGATTGCGGTTTATCGTATCGCGACATTGCTGCCCACGTTGGTAGAGATCCAATGACTGTTAGCAGAATATGGAATCGGTGAGTTCAGAAGGGTAATACGGAATGCCGTGCTGGATCCCAAAGGCCTCGTATCACTAGCAGTCGAGATGACAGGCATCTTATCCGCGTGGCTGTAACGGATCCTGCAGCCACGTCTCGATCCCTGAGTCAACAGATGGGGACGTTTACAAGACAACAACCATCTACACGAACAGTTCGACGACGTTTGCAGCAGCATGGACTATCAGCTCAGAGACCATGGCTGCGGTTACCCTTGACGCTGCATCACAGACAGGAGCGCCTGCGATGGTGTACTCAACGATGAACCTGGGTGCCCTAATGGCAAAACGTCATTTTTTCGGATGAATCCAGGTTCTGTTTACAGCATCATGATGGTCGCATCCGTGTTTGGGGACATCGCGGTGAACGCACATTGGAAGCGTGCATTCGTCATCGCCATACTGGCGTATCACCCGGCGTGATGGTATGGGGTGCCATTGGTTACACGTCTCGGTCACCTCTTGTTCGCATTGACAGCACTTTGAACAGTGGACGTTACATTTCAGATGTGTTACGACCCGTGGCTCTACACTTCATTCGATCCCTGCGAAATCCTACATTTCAGCAGGATAATGCACGGCCGGATGTTGCACGTACTGTACGGGCCTTTCTGGATACAGAAAATGTTCGACTGCTGCCCTGGCCAGCACATTCTCCAGATCTCTCACCAATTGAAAACGTCTGGTCAATGGTGGCCGAGAAACTGGCTCGTCACAATACGTCACTACTCTTGATGAACTGTGGTATCGTGTTGAAGCTGCATGGGCAGCTGTACCTGTACACGCCATCCAAGCTCTGTTTGACTCAATGCCCAGGCGAATCAACGCCGTGATTTCGGCCAGAGGTGGTTGTTCTGGGTACTGATTTCTCGGTATCTATGCACCCAAAGTACTGATTTCTCGGTATCTATGCACCCAAATTGCGCGACAATGTAATCACATGTCAGTTCTAGTGTAATATACAGGGTGATTCAAAAAGAATACCACAACTTTAAAAATGTGTATTTAATGAAAGAAACATAATATAACCTTCTGTTATACATCATTACAAAGAGTATTTAAAAAGGTTTTTTTCACTCAAAAACAAGTTCAGAGATGTTCAATATGGCCCCCTCCAGACACTCGAGCAATATCAACCCGATACTCCAACTCGTTCCACACTCTCTGTAGCATATCAGGCGTAACAGTTTGGACAGCTGTTGTTATTTCTCGTTTCAAATCATCAATGGTGGCTGGGAGACGTGGCCGAAACACCATATCCTTAACATACCCCCATAAGAAAAAATCGCAGGGGGTAAGATCACGGCTTCTTGGAGGCCAGTGATGAAGTGCTCTGTCACGGGCTGCCTGGCGGCCGATCCATCGCCTCGGGTAGTTGACGTTCAGGTACGGACAGATAAGTGCCAATGTGGTGGCGCTCCATCCTGCTGAAATATGAATTGTTGTGCTTCTTGTTCGAGCTGAGGGAACAGCCAATTCTCTAACATCTCCAGATACTGTAGTCCAGTTACAGTAGCACCTTCGAAGAAAAAGGGACCAAAAAGTTTATTGGCTGAAATGGCACAGAAAACGTTCACCTTAGGCGAGTCACGTTCATACTGAGTTGTTTCCCGCGGATTCTCAGTGCCCCATATACAGACATTGTGACGGTTGACTTTCCCGTTAGTGTGGAAAGTTGCTTCATCACTAAACACAATCACTCGTTCTCGGCCGTCCAGAACTTTTCCCTTTGCACAAACACCCATTCTCTGTAAACTGTTTATACCAACGTTTAATACACCACCTATCAGGAGGTTTAACACCATACTTCGTTCGAAATGCACGCTGAACAACTGTCGTCGATTCACTTCTGCCGTACTCAATAACACAAAAAGCTTTCTGTTGAGCGGTCGCCATCTTAGCATCAACTGACGCTGACGTCTAGTCAACAGCGCCTCAAGCGAACAAATGTACAACTAAATGAAACTTTATAGCTCCCTTAATTCGCCGACAGATAGTGCTTAGCTCTGCCTTTTGTCGTTGCAGAGTTTTAAATTCCTAAAGTTGTGGTATTCTTTTTGAATCACCCTGTATTTGTCCAATGAATACCTGTTTATCATCTGCATTTCTTCTTGGTGTAGAAATTTTAATGGCCTGTAGTGTATATATCGCTGTCGCATGACTTTTGTGCTCAGCGTGTTGTGCGCTGCGCTCTCGGCGAGCGAGACTGACCTCTGCCTGTGAGGCGGCGGCCGGCGCGGCGACGGGCAGCCTCGAGGCGCGCTGCTCCACCGTCAGCATGCTGATGGCCAGCGTCAGCGTCGCCACGATCACCTCCCACGGGTGGCTGGCGCACAGCTCGCCGTGCGCGCTGAACACTCGCGATGCCGCCATCTCGCACTAGCTGTCGCTATCTGCAACAAGAGCATACACACACGCTGCTTAAAACTGCTGTGCCCGTCTCTGCCGCTGTTGAACTGAAAACATGTAACTTATCTGTGGGAAACGTCAGGGTGCCACCGACCTTCCAAACATTTTCCGACAATTCACTGTACTACGAGAATGGTTCACCAAAAATTGTACCCAAATGAGCCACAGCTTCAAAAAATGAGTGCATTCTGAGAGATTTTGCTATGAATTGCAGGAACAAATGTACAAATGTGTGTGAAATCCTATGGGACTTAAATGCTAAGGTCATCAGTCCCTAAGCTTACACACTGAATTATCCTAAGGACCAACATACACACACATGCCCGAGGGAGGACTCGAACCTCCGCCGGGACCAGCCGCACAGTCCACGACTGCAGCGCCTGAGACCGCTCGGCTAATCTCGCGCGGCCAATTGCAGGAACATTGGTGACCCAAATACACTGACAGAACAGAAGCAACTA
Source organism: Schistocerca nitens (assembly GCF_023898315.1). Classification (NCBI taxonomy): domain Eukaryota; kingdom Metazoa; phylum Arthropoda; class Insecta; order Orthoptera; family Acrididae; genus Schistocerca; species Schistocerca nitens. The sequence continues at coordinate 295,265,645 of NC_064619.1, forward strand.
ATATGCCTGCAGTTCGTCGTGGGTAGGAAGTATAGAATTTGACATTTCGACAAGAATTAGGTCAGATTCTGAACAAGAATCACTTGAGCAGTCGCTCATGCCATTTACGCAGGAATTATCCCAGAATTTGCCTTCATTATTTACAGAAGCCAATCCATTTCGGAGAAATGCGATAACTTGACCTACTAGTTATTCAACAATTGGTAGATAGCGCAATATGGGAAGAGAAGGCGGGGAGAAGGGAAAGGAGGGAGACTGAGACAAGCCCTTTCAGTATCTACCCACAACCACTTTATATTTATAGACGACATATCTCTGGTGTCAAATTGTGAGATTAAATAGCCTGTAAGGGTCTACAATGAAGAGGGAGGTTCCGGGTTTGGGTCACGGTACAGCACACAGTTTTAATCTGCCGAGCAGTTAAAAATCAGTACACACTCCTCTGCAGAGTGACACTTTGCAGAGGAGTATGTACTGATTTTAACTCCTCGGCAGATTAAAACTGTGTGTTGTACCGTGACTCAAACCCGTAACCTCCCTCTTTTTGGGTAAATACTCCAGCGGCTGAGTCATTTAGGTACTACTCACGCGACAGGTACTGTGAGGACGTGACTAGATGGCTCAGTGGGTTCAGTACTTGCTCACGAAAGGCAAAGTTTCCAGTCTCGAGCCCCAGTTTTAATCTGCAAGCACTTTTCAGTCTATAATGTTCATTGTGGATGAAGCTGGCAACTAAAAACATTGTCAAAAATACCTGAATGTTTATCAGTTTAATTACGATAGTCCGCGTGTCATTACTATTCACATCCTGACTGAATGTGTCAAAGCTCTGATACGTGAAAAGTTGAGGAGTACACAAATGATACTGGCATGCAATACTCAACAGCGGTTAACAGTAAATGCTCCGTGGAGAAGGTCAACAGCCCCAACCAATGGCACAAAGAAGGACACATACGGAAGTAACTAAAACCAAAGCAACGCCTAACGGATAAGGAAGCTGTTTAGCGTCGTGCGATCGGCTTTTTGCATAACCGGATTGATCGATCTACTTGTTTCAGCCGTATATAATCAAACAAAATATATGTAATGAAAGGTTATCTACAACTTGTACAGAAACCAGATAGCAGTTATATTACTCGAAAGGCATGAAAGGGAAGAAATGGTGAGTCACGATCGTAACTTATCGCTGATATTTATCAACCTATAAAAGTAACCAAGAAGAAACCTGAATAGGGAATTCAAGGGCGAAGAATTTAAGTATGGTGCGCCGACAACACTGCAATTACATCGAAAACAACAAAGGACTTGAAAGAGTAGTTGAATAGAATGCACAGTGTCTTGAAGATTATGAGATAAATACAACAAAAGTAATAAAGGCAATGGAATGTAGTCCAATTAAATGATGTGGTGCTGACGCGATTAGATTACGAAATGGCACACTAGAAGCAATATACCAGTATGAGGTTTGCTATTTGGGCTGCAAAATAAGTGATTCTGGCCAAAGCAAAGAGGAATTTAAATAGAGACTGGCAATAGAAAGAAAAGTGTTTCCGAAAAACAGATATTTGTTAACATCACATACAAATTTAATTGTTAGAAAGTCTTTTCTGAAGGCATTTGTCTGAAGTGAATCCTTACACGGAAGTAGAACGAGAACGATAAGCAGTTGAGACAAGAAGAGAATAAAATCTTTTGAATGTGGTGCTGTAGAAGAATGCTGAAGATTAGATGGGTAGATCTAGTAATTAATGACTAGGTACTGAATCGAATTGGGGAAAGGTTTATAGCATCACTTGACTAAAGGAAGGGCTAGGTTTATTTGACACATCCTAAGGCATCAAAGCATTGTCAGTTTGGCAATGGAAGAATGTGCTTGGGGTAAAAACTGTAGTAGGAGATCTGGCATGAATACAAAAATCAGGTGGAGGGTATAGTACTTATGTAGAGATGAAGAGGATTGCATAGGACAGACTGGCGTGCAGAGCTGCATGGAATTGCAATTCCGACTGAAGTTCACGAGAGCAAACAACACAGCCAAATGAGGACTCCAAGAATCTACTGGAGTCTTGCTGAACTGTGGCCTTAATAGATCGCTGGTCCAATTAAGATGTATCCCTCTGTATTGACGAATACGAATGCAATGCCAGAATGCAGATTTATCTCGCCAAATTTCACTAATGAAACCCTCTCTGGTTTTTAGGCCAATAAAAGTTTCTCTTATATCTTCACGCAATGGGAGACACGCTGAAGACGACTACTAGAAGCTTGTCCAGACGTTGCTTCGAAATGACGCTGTTACTCGGTCAGTGCCTCAACAAGTTTGAATTACGCGTGTGGTAGGTCACATTAGTACGTGTGTTGCACATTATTTCAGACGATTCTTGTTCATCTTCGATAAGGACAACAGGACCACCGATGGTAACTGTCACCTTATGTCCTTCAGCACAGGGCTCTAAAACTAACGACAACGTTTTTAATCTAACGCATCTGTCAACCACCTTCCTATTAAATTAAGTCATACTTTATTATCTGCGATTACGTATTATTAATGGTATTTCATGACAAATGAGTACTTTTCTATCAGACGGAAAATTTTAGAAAGATCACAGGCAAGTAGAACAGACCGATTTAGGAATGATACTTATTTGGAAAGAGTTCCAGCTATCCTTTATGTGTACTGCAGAGGAGCGCGCAGGCAGTACCAGTGCACGTGGATAACGAAACGTACCGGCGTACCTAATAAGAGAATGAAATCTAATCTGTCGCCGCGACAGGGATACAAACAGCCTGTTGGGAAAAAAATGTGCCGAACGAGAGGAATAAGAAGTACCGAATCAATACCTCGAGTCTCTTGAAATATCCTTAAGCTAATAAACACGGTTGATGGTGAGCTGCAATTTCGCCCCCTCCACACACACACACACACACACACACACACACACACACACACACACACACACACACACACACGTCCATCCTCCGGCCGCCCCGATTTACGAGTTGCAAACCTCTCGAGATAGAATACCTCAACCATCTACACTCCTGGAAATGGAAAAAAGAACACATTGACACCGGTGTGTCAGACCCACCATACTTGCTCCGGACACTGCGAGAGGGCTGTACAAGCAATGATCACACGCACGGCACAGCGGACACACCAGGAACCGCGGTGTTGCCCGTCGAATGGCGCTAGCTGCGCAGCATTTGTGCACCGCCGCCGTCAGTGTCAGCCAGTTTGCCGTGGCATACGGAGCTCCATCGCAGTCTTTAACACTGGTAGCATGCCGCGACAGCTTGGACGTGAACCGTATGTGCAGTTGACGGACTTTGAGCGAGGGCGTATAGTGGGCATGCGGGAGGCCGGGTGGACGTACCGCCGAATTGCTCAACACGTGGGGCGTGAGGTCTCCACAGTACATCGATGTTGTCGCCAGTGGTCGGCGGAAGGTGCACGTGCCCGTCGACCTGGGACCGGGCCGCAGCGACGCACGGATGCACGCCAAGACCGTAGGATCCTACGCAGTGCCGTAGGGGACCGCACCGCCACTTCCCAGCAAATTAGGGACACTGTTGCTCCTGGGGTATCGGCGAGGACCATTCGCAACCGTCTCCATGAAGCTGGGCTACGGTCCCGCACACCGTTAGGCCGTCTGCCGCTCACGCCCCAACATCGTGCAGCCCGCCTCCAGTGGTGTCGCGACAGGCGTGAATGGAGGGACGAATGGAGACGTGTCGTCTTCAGCGATGAGAGTCGCTTCTGCCTTGGTGCCAATGATGGTCGTATGCGTGTTTGGCGCCGTGCAGGTGAGCGCCACAATCAGGACTGCATACGACCGAGGCACACAGGGCCAACACCCGGCATCATGGTGTGGGGAGCGATCTCCTACACTGGCCGTACACCACTGGTGATCGTCGAGGGGACACTGAATAGTGCACGGTACATCCAAACCGTCATCGAACCCATCGTTCTACCATTCCTAGACCGGCAAGGGAACTTGCTGTTCCAACAGGACAATGCACGTCCGCATGTATCCCGTGCCACCCAACGTGCTCTAGAAGGTGTAAGTCAACTACCCTGGCTAGCAAGATCTCCGGATCTGTCCCCCATTGAGCATGTTTGGGACTGGATGAAGCGTCGTCTCACGCGGTCTGCACGTCCAGCACGAACGCTGGTCCAACTGAGGCGCCAGGTGGAAATGGCATGGTAAGCCGTTCCACAGGACTACATCCAGCATCTCTACGATCGTCTCCATGGGAGAATAGCAGCCTGCATTGCTGCGAAAGGTGGATATACACTGTAGTAGTGCCGCCATTGTGCATGCTCTGTTGCCTGTGTCTATGTGCCTGTGGTTCTGTCAGTGTGATCATGTGATGTATCTGACCCCAGGAATGTGTCAATAAAGTTTCCCCTTCCTGGGACAATGAATTCACGGTGTTCTTATTTCAATTTCCAGGAGTGTATTAAGCCCTGCTAAACCTCTGCCACACCTTCAAGTCATCCTGTTTTAGCTATTTAGTCTGTCTTCGTCGGAGGTGAATTTCTAATGAGTTGCGTGCAGACTTTTCCCTGTCACTGTGCGATTTCTAAAGCGAAGTCCTTCTGTTAACATTCGCTCAATGGCAGGGCAAAAACAAACAAGTGGATAAACGCACCTGCTCCTAACACTTTTTGTCACAGCATATGTATCATTCACCGCAGAGATTACGCGTTAACGAAGGCGGCTCTTCCACATAAATAATGCATTGTCTGAACAGCGCTCCGAGGTCAGTTCCTCTGAAAGCATGACAATGGGGAGGTGCCTGGAAAGAAGGCTGGCTGTCCAGTTATTATTCTGAGAGCTCTACACGATTCCACAGTTATGCTAGAAGCAAACCCTTAGTGTACAGCGGGCGGCGTACACTTGTCCGAACAGGGGCAACTCACACCGCAAAGCGCTCCAACTTGAAAAGCTTCTTCTTCTAAGCATTAATATCACTTAGTACGGGGCCTGCGGTGTTCAATATTTGACAAATTTATTTAACTTTATGGGCGGATGTCCTTCTTCTCGCGGCAGTTAACTAACGGAGGGAATTCGTGTGCGACACCTGTCTGAATTGTGAAAACTTTCTTCTGTGTCTGATCGTATTATAAGTATTTGTATATCATATTTTCGGAGACGGAAATCTGGGACCAACTCAGCATTTGCCTAACGGAGTGCGGGAAATCGCCTAAAAACCACTTGGTTGGTGAAACGGCCACGGTCGTTAATTCGCCGCGAGGATTCGAGCTGGGTTTGGTTCACGTCCCTGTCCCGCAAACTAGCGCGCTGCGTGTTACTCCTTACGAGAAACGCTTGGTAGATGTGATGTAGACGTAATGACAAACAAATGTTACACTCTGAGTAAAATTGAATCTTTTATTCAAGGATAAGTAAAAAATGGTTCAAATGGCTCTGAGCATTATGGAACTTAACATCTGAGGCAATCAGTCTCCTAGACTTAGAGCTACTTAAACCTAAGGACATCACACACATCCATGCCCGAGGCAGGATTCGAACCTGCGACCGTAGCGGTTGCGCGGTTCCAGACTGAAGCGCCTAGAACCGCTCGGCCACATCGGCCGGCCAAGAGTAAGAGCTTCACAAATTGACCAAGTTAATAACGCTTTGGTCCACCTCAGGCTCTTATGTAAGCAGTTATTCGGCTTGGCATTGATGTCATCCTGAGAGATGCGCCAAATTCTGTCCAATTGGCGCGATAGATCGTCAAAATCCCAGCTGGTTGGAGGGCCCTGCCCGTGATGTTCCAAACGTTCTCAATTGGGGAGACATTCAGCGACCTTGTTGGACAAAGTAGGGTTTAGCAAGCGCGAAGACAAGCAGTAGAAGCATGCGAGCAGGCATTATCTTGCTGAAATGTAAGCTCAAGATGGCTTGCCATGTAGAGCAATAAAATAAGGCGTGGAATAACGTCGACGTACCGTTCTGGCGTACAGGTGCTGCAGCTGACAACCAAAGAGATCCTGCTATGAAAAGACCTGACACCCCAGACCAGCACTCTTGGCAGTCAGGCCCTATGGCCGTCGACAGTCAGGTTGATATCTCACAGCTGTCTGGGGACGTCTTCGCTGGTTATGGGACCTGGAATCTAACTGATTGGTGTAGAATTGTCCTCAGTGATGAGTCCCGCTTCGAATCGAGCCGTGATGACCAGCGAAGCCATCTCTGGAGACGCCCCGAACAGTGTCGCTGACCATACGACCCAACACCAGGAATGGTGGTCTTGGGTGCTATTTCGTTGCAGAGCTGGACCCGTTTGGATTTCATCCACAGCACCCTCACAGAAAATCGGTACGTTGATGATAGTCTAGGCCCCGTTTTGTTGCCCTTCATGGCAAGCCATCCTGAGCTTACATTTCAATTAGATAATGCCCGCCCGCACACTGCGAGAGTTTACACTGCTTGCCAAACACTAACTTCGCCAGGAAGGTCGCTGGATCTATTCCCAACTGAGAACGTTTGGAGCATTATGGGCAGGATCCTCCAAATAGCTCGTGATTTTGACGATCTAACAAGCCAGTAGGACAGAATGTGGCACGATATCCCTCAAGAGGTCATCCAACAACTCTATCGATCAATGCCGAGCCGAAGAACTGCTTGCGTAAGGGCCAGAAGTGGACCAACGCGATAGTGACTTATTCAATTTGTGAAGCTCTTTCTGTTCTATAAACCAACCAATTTTCTTTAAAATTGTATAATTTGTTTGTTTGTACATGTACATCATATCTACTCTATGTTTCCATTCGGATAATTCCTTCGTGGTGCGTCGGATTTTTTTTTAAAGTATATTACAGCTACTACCACTCTCACACATATATACGCAGAACCAGAGGCTTGGTGATTCTGAGTAACTGTAGATTGTGATACCTTGAGCTGGAACCACAATCTAATCTTCTGACAGAAAGGTCTCTACATATTGCTCACTTGTGCTTTGAGGCGCAATTCCGTTTTTGCCCTACTGCTCTGCTCAGACAAATGCGTTTCTGGTACGCAGGGACTAGTAGACAATTAGACGATACTTTAAGATTTTATATCATACAAACCGAAAGGGTTTGGCGGTAAGTGTATGTCTCCACTCTGCGACTCTCAAAGGGATTCCCACGCAGTAAACCCTCTCGATACTTATCAGTTCGCGTGAAGAACAGAATATATCACGAAGTGACGGGTGCTAGCAATTGCTCTGCAATCTCTTGATGACGACAACCACTACGTGATCCAGTGAAAGCGGAATTTCCCAGTGTCTCAAAGATCATGAGTGGAATACGAGCGCATGAGACAGACTAGCGGTAAGCAACTAATCATCCTTTGTACTTCCGCTTCATGAATATGAAACTTTGAAACGCATTACATCGAGTTAGGGTTATGAGGAAGAGGCATTCTCAAGAAAACGTAGTGCAGCTATCATTCCAAAAGCGCAGCAGCTACTACATAATGCGCCAGTTCTCTACAAATCTGCGTCAACTGTTGGAATCCTTGAGCCGATAGCGTTAACACCCGTGCAACTTATTAGTTTTCTAATGCTTCACAAACTGAGAAATAGTTTAGTCTTTACTCTTGTAAACATTAAGGGCGCTGCAGACATTAAATGTAACCTGACCGGTTTGAAACATTGTTAAAACAAGCGCTCTAACCTGTGCAAGCTCGCTCACTTGTTTTCTTTCGGACTACACATTTATTACCCGTGCTCCCAGCCTATCAAATCACATTTCCAGACTAGTTTCTTCTCACTGCAAGCGAGCGACAGACCGTCTACAGTACCGGAATATAAATTACTTAGCTTTACCATTTTTGTCTTTAATTTTCACGTTTCTGGCGTCACTTTCTTTTCTTTATACAATTATATCATTTCTATCTGAATTAAGCGAAATCGGAGCAGTCGCAACCGTAGTTAGCTGGCTGCCTTCTATCATGTCAACCATTCTCTGCCTCGTATTTCATTAGCTATTTGCCACAGAGCCCACAATCTAATAAACTCCTTATTCTCCTGTTGTTCACAAATTCCACTGGCAGAGGTACCTTATTTCCGTTAAAAAGTTAACACTATCTGCGTTCACTGTTGATCTAACTTAGTTGCAGCTGCAGTATAAATAACTGAGTTACCTACGGCCCTCATCTACAATTATTTGTGCAACTTACATCTGCAAACAGCGGACCTCTTCACAATTGTATGTATCCAAAGCAAATCTACAAACAAAATTCTTGAAATATCTAGATTCAACAATAGGGATAAATTCCTCTTTTAGACCGTGTCAGTGAAAACTTTCGTTTCAAAACCAGCAAAGTAAAACCGTCACCTAGAAGCAACAATTAAAGTTATTCCGGGACTACAAAAATGGTTCAAATGGCTCTGAGCACTATGGGACTCAACTGCTGAGGTCATTAGTCCCCTAGAACTTAGAACTAGTTAAACCTAACTAACCTAAGGACATCACAAACATCCATGCCCGAGGCAGGATTCGAACCTGCGACCGTAGCGGTCTTGCGGTTCCAGACTGCAGCGCCTTTAACCGCACGGCCACTTCAGCCGGCCCGGGACTACACACACAATCCAAGTCCAAGTAGCAAATGTGATTTATCCAGCTTGCAAAGGGGTTATGTTGTTTGCTTCCATGTCTGAAAGAATCAGGCATTATTAACGATCGACAGCCGCACAAAATTAATTCGAAATAAATTCGCTAATGCGAATATTTTGACTTCATCTGTATTAGGAAAATTTTGGAAATTTGTGGTAAGGTCTTAAGGGACTAAACTGCTGAGGCCACCGGTCCCTACGCTTACGCACTGCTTAATCCAACTTAAACTAACTTACGCTAAGGACAACACACACACACACCCATGCCCGAGTGAGGACTCTAACCTCCGACAGGGGCAGTCGCCCGGACCGCGACAAGACGCCCTAGACCGCGCGGCTACCCCAAGCGGCAGATATAAATAAGCTGATAATAACCAATAAAAGGAAATGACATTACTTTTAAAAATAAATTACAGATCACTTTTCGGAATACAGATTTTGTTTGTGTCCGGTTAAATTCTGTACACGATGTATAATTCTATAATGAATTATTTATTTTCCATTATCTGCACTAGCATGAGGAAATCAGTGTGACGAATATTCAGAAAGCAGCGCACGATTCTGTATTCGATATGTGGCAAATCGTGAGACGAAAAGCGATACCTAATTCTGTGCAAGTATTAGCCATCGGTAAATGCCGCGTTTCATTTCAAAATGCCGTTCAGGATTAGGTAGAGAGAAATGCTGCGAACACACAGTACCATTCGGGAACATTACGAGTTTGCATTTCTGGCATTTGACGTGCTCTTAGCCCAAAAATTCATTTGCTGTCTCGAAATCAATTCTAGCATCTTACTCTCGAATACCTTTTCTGTTTCAATTCGCCGTAATGTTAATTTCACCATGGTAAGTGTATGAAGCGTCAGAGATGTGAATCCTAATTCAATATGTCCAAATGTCTCATATCTGCAAAACACGAGCGCACGAATTAATCCCTCAAGTGCTTCCGGCAACTGTCCGAGGACGTGGATTACCATTGCTCAGTCCAGATGGATCGTGAAACTGAGACGAAACACAGATGGCGCCGTTCTCTTAAATAAAACAACCACTGTGCATTAGCGGGATGTGGGTCAAGAGCCATGGGCGCAGCGAGAAAAAACAAATGACTGCGGACCAGACGGCACGATGTTCAAGACTGGCTGCTTCTCAATCAAGCGACACGATTTCGTGGGCCTATGTACCTCTTCATAATTTAAAAACTCAAAGTACAACTCTTCCACTTCCAGTTCTTTCAACAAAACTGTTTAAATCTTAGTATACAAATTCAGGAGGTAAGATAGAGATGTGCAATTTTTTGGCGTATTTCTATGATTTCAGAAGACCCATATATCCAACAGAAGTGTCATTTATAGCATGTAAGTAACAACTTGAACAGATCATGATCGACGGTAGACAGCAAGAAATGGTCATCTACCGTGATTCTGTCATATAAATTTCCAAAATGAAATTTTCTCTCTGCAGCGGAGTGTACGCAGGTATAAAACTTCCTGGCAGATTAAAACTGTGTGCCGGATCGAGACTCGAACGTCCCGAGTTCGCGTCTCGGTCCGGCACACAGTTTTAATCTGCCAGAAAGTTTCATATAAATTTGTCCATATCACAATAAAAAGCGAGTAACGAATAAAAAAAATCCTCAAGAGAGTAAGTAACAACCAATCAGGCGATTACCAAATATTTTTAGCATTTCTTTTGCTACAAACAGATGCTTTCGTAAATTTCCCGCTCGATTATTCTGCAGTGCTACCCAGCGTCTCCTTCATGCAATGCATACTAGAAAGTAACTACGTCAGTCAACGGACACGACAAACGGAAACGTGCACAAAAAGCGCCCTGACTGTATTAACATAAGACATCGGCATCCCGTCTTCATTTTCCTGAAAACAACATATCTGCCTGTTCCTGAACATGGTTGCTTCCCATCACAGAACTGTTGCAAGACACTGCTCGGAAAGTATTTACGAAGAGAACAAGAAGATAAATTAAGTAAATATTTCGATTAAGATGTAGGCGCCTGGCCAGCATTATCAGCAGCTTTAACACCTCTTTCGTAAGTACGATAGACACAGTCGTTCTGTCATGGAAATATATTATTAATGTTTTTGGTCCTGTCTACCACTGCTATCCTGATACGTCAGGTAACAACTGGGTACAAGGAATAATACTACAATTACACGGACATTCCGTCTCAGATGCACGGAAAACGAGACAACTATGATTAGCATTTTATTCCGCCGGATGTTTTGAAGTATTGCTAACATTCTCGCTGATCTATGCTACGCAGTGTGAGATGACGGAAACTACCCATTATTTGAACTTCATGAAAAGCCGTTTTCGCGATTTATCCTAACGTTTATTAGTTGTTCATCATTATCGATTCTTGAATAGCATTTAATAGAAATTCAACAGTAAATCAGATAGACTGAAATACGCTGTATGAACTGAAGATTGGAAGATTATTGCTGTCTCCCAATGGCAACTGTGTTTATGATGGTCAAAATGTTTTTCCGGACTAGGGCATACCAGTTCAAACAGAGGACACAATGTATCTCGAGCAGCGAAAAATACCAGACAAGAGACGGTGTGAAGTTAGAGGATAATGTCTCGTCGACAACTTGGCAATTTGCTCAATAACGCTAGCTCGGTTGGACATGACTGTTGGACGGAATCGGTCGTAGTCTTTTTGTAGAAGACTGTTTTTGGCATTTGCCTTAAGCGATTTAGAGAAACCGTGAAAAACCTACACCAGGACGTATATCAGGGGATGTGAAAAAGTTTCTCTTAAATATGAGTTAGTGTCTTCACCATTATGTCAGTTTGCATGGTAGAAGATTATCTGTCTTATAGAATGGTTTTTCTTTAAAGCTGCCGTCAGGGAAAATTACATTACATATTCAACGGCTCGTTAATAGTTTGTCGTCGATCGACGTATGATTCTGCAATGCATGTCATACAATTTTAGTTTGCTCGTACCGAGACAATAGTTGAGAAAAGAATATGAATGTTAATTTAACACTAAATTTGATGTTTCAGGCATTGCAGATACATGGCTTAACCCTGTCATCGACTACTGTTGAAACGATAATAAAAGCTATTTCTGCCGTTGTAGCACCAATCTCAATTGGAATAAGCTACACTACATCGTATAGTAATAAAATATTAAAAATGGTTCAAATGGCTCTGAGCACTATGGGACTCAACTGCTGTGGTCATAAGTCCCCTAGAACTTAGAACTACTTAAACCTAACTAACCTAAGGACAGCACACAACATCCAGCCATCACGAGGCAGAGAAAATCCCTGACCCCGCCGGGAATCGAACCCGGGAACCCGGGCGTGGGAAGCGAGAACGCTACCGCACGACCACGAGAAAAATATTAAAAGCAATCGGTTATGATGATGGCAAAAAGCGAAAACACCCGCTGCTTTCAGACACAAAGTAATACGAATTTCAGTATTTAGAGCCAGTACTATCATCGCGAAAAACGTTGACTATGCATGGTAGTTTTAATGTTCTTTTTGAACAATATTGGTGAACTATGAGAGATGCGTACAACTGACTGCAGGGGTCATGGATAACTAGAGAATTATTTCTAAAAATAACTCAGTCGGAACAGGCCTTGAAAGGCCCAACGGTACTAACCGGCCGCCGTGTCATCCTCAACCCACGGGCGTCACTGGATGCGAGTATGGAGGGGCATGTGGTCAGCACACCGTTCTCCCGGCCGTATGTCAGTTTACGAGACCGGAGCCGTCACTTCAAAATCAAGTGGCTCCTCAGTTTGCCTCACAAGGGTTGAGTGCACTCCGCTTGCCAACAGCGCTCGGCAGACCGGATAGTCACCCATCCATGTGCTAGCCCAGCCCGACAGCGCTTAACTTCGGTGATCTGACGGGAACCGGTGTTACTATTGCGGCAAGGTCGTTGGCTCTAAAAATAAGCCTTGTAGAATTTGTAAACCTGGCCAGCAAGAGACCCGAAAGTACTGTTGAATTATAGCAGAACTGAAGTAAATGGCTTCAGATCTGCATCAAAATGATAAATCTTAAGCAGGCACAAAATGATGTTGGGACGAAGATAATAACTGTTGTACAGTGTGTTCGACACGTGGCCTAAAACGCCTAGTGTATTTTATGTAGCTGCATGACCACCAACAAGAGGGGAAGTAAAGAAGAACTACGATTTAACGTAGCGTTGACGACAAGGTCATTAGAGATGGAGCACAAGTTTGGTTTGTGGAAGGAAATCAACTGTGTTTTTTCAAAGCGACCACCCCGGAATACTAGGAAGTACCAAAAATGTCTAATGGAAATGTATGCACGAGCGGAAGCGGACAAAGAACTGAAGGAGGAGCTGTTTTAACGGAGTTATGAGTTACCGATACTTTAGTGGGCCGGGATACAGTTTTCATTCACATACTTTCTAGCATCAGATTTACGACGTAATAGCGCATGTGAGACTCACTTTGATACCACAGTTAAGGGCTGCATTTGTTATATGCACTTGCGAACGCAACGTGTATGGATTGATTTGTTCCCGCAAGCTGATTGCATAGAACTGATGTACTGGCGCCCGCATCTCTCGTCGAACGTTCTGAAGTTTGTCTGGCTTTATGAAGAGGAGAACAATAGGGGTTACATACCACGTGTTCTATTACTGACTTCATATGTTACATGGATCCATTTGAAAATGACATGAACTATTGTAACTGGTAGTGGAAAAAATGTATAACATAAAGATGGTTTAATAATATGTTGACACTTCGTGTTTCTTGATGTTTCCCTGACGTACTGAGTATTTCATGATGTTTCAGGACTGCAACCGGACGACGTTGATATCTTGCCATGTTATTTCGCAAAACAACAAGGTAGCCATCTTCTGGTGAGTTTTACACCGTACATTGCTGGTGCACGTTGCTAAGTTTATCCAAAACATTGGGAGTGGTGGCGCATGCGCATAGATTAATGCTACATGCCCGCTCTTCGTCCAGTTTTGTGGCATCAGGCGCGCAGAAGCATTCGTAGCGAAAGTACTGCATGCAGACCACCTCTGAATTATGAATGAGCGAAGTTAGCCTTATATTTGTACATATAAAAATGGACCCAAAGTTTCCCAAGAGGGGTATACTGATTGTGATCTTGTAGGCCCTCAGTATCAGCCAGTACAGCCTTTAATCTACCTAAAAACATTCAATTTTTACGGCACTGACTTAGGCAATTTTGGAAGCAATGAAGTTTGTAACATTCAGCTCCCTTCCTACATGCATTAATCGTGCCCATCTTTCACAGTGTCCTCAAAAATATTCAGCACCAAAGACGGAATAAAATAGCCAACCCTTACATACTAGATGTGGTACTGAAAATGAAGAGCACGATCATTCCACTTTGGCTGCATTCCCCATGCTGGCACCCGCTATAATGACCAACTGACGTATTAGCGAAGCAAGCTGTACCTTGAAACTGTTCTCGTTTAGAAATTGCCCTAAAGAGTCTACTTAGTAAGGTCAAAAGCCACGGAAAACATCAATGGCAAGGGATACAGAACGTTTCATAACAAAAAACAGGCGCATTTTATACGACGTTACAACCTCAGATTCCTATAGGCTCGTGATTTACGAGGGATCATTTGGACCGATCAATGACTTCCACCCTCATTCCACTCCGCTTTAATCACGCGTCTTTTTCTCTGTATCTATATAGAATCAACATTTACCATTCTCCTTCATGTGAGTGTAATTCTGAATCAGGAGCTGATGCAAACCACGTCTTATTTTCGTTTCCCAAATTTGACGGAGAAAAATTGGAATTCTGAAGACATTCATGAATATGGAATAATCTCTCTAGTTCAGCGTCTATTCCTTTTACTAAAGATATTCGTCTTGACGAAGTAACTATAAAATTCCTCAGGCCTATAGGGAAATCCTGCAGATCATCATAGTACACGTATTTTCACCTACCTGTATCGCTTGTGATTAAATTTAAGAAATATTTCGAACTGGTAACAGAAAATTTACTTATAAAAATTTGTTTATCACGCTGTTGTCAAAAATTTACAGCGAAAAAAATTGACGGCTTGAGTTTTTGGTTGTGTAAATATATAATTATGTATTTTCTCTGTACAATTAGGTGTACAATGCAAACACGTGTTTTAGATGGTTAAACAGAGTACACTCTCAGGAAGCCAAAAGAAATACTCAAAATAATAGAATTGTCACTAGACGTGACATTAGGAGTAAGTGTAAAGTCACGTCTACCAACGGTTAATTCTACTACGTCGACTATTGAATTTTAACTTCAGGAGACCGCAATTCTCATAGGCTGTCCATGCAATAGCTCCACTAGGCATCGGTAACGCAGTTTGTTTCACGCTTATTCGTCTCAGTGATGTGCTTTTACGATGTAACCACTTCTGCAAGCATTTCTCCGGTTGCGACTATTCAAACGTTCTATATTATATCTTGATTTCGTGATACCTTAGGGCTATGTACAACATGTAACAGTGACAGACTTCCATCTTAACTGCACAGATGCAGCTCATGTAAAGAGCAATTCCGGTACTCTTTTCCTGTGAGGATATTTGAATCCGCGGACGCAATGGGTTTCGTAAGTCTGAGTATGACGCGCGTGTTAAAGGAAGTTGGGCGCCGCACCACGCACTCAAGGCGACTGCCAAACAGGCGGGCAGTCCCACAAGGATGCCAATGGCCGTGGACCGCAGTTCATGACGCGCGCCGCTCTCGTAGCCGGAAGTGAATGCGCTTTCACACAAAAAACTGCACGTCACGGGTTCACACGGCCAGCTTAACAATAAAAAAAATGACAATACTGTCATATCGATCCAGCATCCCAGTAAGAAACTAGGGCTCACTGACAATGAGTTCACACGTGAAGGAACAGTAGCTCTGATAGCAAGCAAGAAATGAAGATTTTGATTTAGCGTCCCGTCGACAATGAAGTCATTATAGACGGAGCACAAACTAGGTTAGAAGGAAGAGGGGAAGATCGTGTTGTTTCGGTCGAGGTCTTCCCGGTAATCGCGTTACATGATACAGCGCTACTAAGAAAGCCCAAATCACGATGGCCGGACGGTGATTATCAATCTGTTCCTTTGTAAAGCGACTTCCCTGCTCAGCCACTGAGCCGTCTCACTGGGCTTCTAATAAGAAGAATCAATGAGTATCTAGTGTACATCTAGAGTGCGGAGTGCAAGCTGCCGACGTCACTTTTCTCCTTCCTGTTCCATCTGTAAATGGTGCGAGGGAAGAACAAGTACTGGTAACCATCCATGTGAGCTCCAATATCTCAATTTTCACCTTCATGGTCTTCTCGAAAAATGAATGTCAGAAGAAGCAAAATGTTGGATGACTTCCTACGAACGAATGCTCTCGGAATTTACCACACTGTGATGCACAGTGTCTTCCTCGTAGCATCTGCCACTGGAGTTGGTTGAGAATCTCCGTGCAGCTTTTGCGCTCAGGAAACGAAGCTGAGAAGAAATCCCCTGCTCCTCTGTGGATCTCGTCTATTTCTTTTATCGAACCTAACTGTTGAGGGTCCCAGCCCGGTGAGCAATACTCAAATACTGATCACATGAGAGTGTTTTAAGCGACCTCTTTCGTGTGTGAACTACACTTTCTGAGGGCTCTTCCAGTGAATTTGGCTTTCCTACGCTAAATTTCATGTGCCAGTTCGACCTGAAATCGTTCCGCACACATACTCCCAATACTTCCAGTGATTGTGCGGAATAGTGTAATGAAACAATAACGAGTCTTTCTGTCTACTTACGCATAGCAGCTCGGCATTTGCCTTTTGTCTCTACGAAACTAAAGGAATCTACATTAGTATGTCCCGGAGGCAGGGCAGGCTATTTTGAAGTCGTCCTCTTCCAAAATATTCAGTAACTTGATCGCTATCTTGATCAGACAACCATCTCTGAGCACCATTGTATCTTAGAATACACAGTGACTCAAGAAGAGTCATCAACGGAAACTTGGGGTGGATAATAAATTACGCAAAGTACTACCAAGTTTTTGTTTTTGAAAGATCCACACGATTTTAAAAGGGCATATCTTTTATACAGGGTGTTACAAAAAGGTACGGCCAAACGTTCAGGAAACATTCCTCACACACAAAGAAAGTATGCTATGTGGACATGTGTCCGGAAACGCTTACTTTCCATGTTACAGCTCATTTTATTACTTCTCTTCAAATCACATTAATCATGGAATGGAAACACACAGCAACAGAACGTACCAGCGTGACTTCAAACACTTTGTTACAGGAAATGTTCAAAATGTCCTCCGTCAGCGAGGATACATGCATCCACCCTCCGTCGCAGGAATCCCTGATTCGCTGATGCAGCCCTGGAGAATGGCGTATTGTATCACAGCCGTCCACAATACGAGCACGAAGAGTCTCTACATTTGGTACCGGGGTTGCGTAGACAAGAGCTTTCAAATGCCCCCATAAATGAAAGTCAAGAGAGTTGAGGGCAGGAGAGCGCGGAGGCCATGGAATTGGTCCGCCTCTACCAATCCATCGGTCACCGAATCTGTTGTTGAGAAGCGTACGAACACTTCGACTGAAATGTGCAGGAGCTCCATCGTGCATTAACCACATGTTGTGTCGTACTTGTAAAGGCACATGTTCTAGCAGCACAGGTAGAGTATCCCGTATAAAATCATGGCGGTGAATCGAGGAAGTACAGTACATACTGACGAAACTAAAATGAGCTCTAACATGGAAATTAAGCGTTTCCGGACACATGTCCACATAACATCTTTTCTTTATTTGTGTGTGAGGAATGTTTCCTGAAAGTTTGGCCGTACTTTTTTGTAACACCCTGTATGTTAACATACAACCCAGAAGAACTTTTTACAGTTACATTAGAGATCAGTTTTCATTTACTTTCACGATGTTGTTCATCACCACCGTGAGAGGCTTGTACGAGGTGCATTCAAGTTCTAAGGCCTCCGATTTTTTTTCTACGGACTGGAAGGAGATAGAAACATGCGCATTGTTTTAAAATGAGGCCGCGTTCATTGTCAATACGTCCCAGAGATGGCAGCACCGTACGGCAGATGGAATTTTACCGCTAGCGGTGAGAATGAGAAATTTTTTAAATACTTAAAATGGCGACGTTTTCCTTACTTGAACAGCGTGCAATCATTCGTTTTCTGAATTTGCGTGGTGTGAAACCAATTGACATTCATCGACAGTTGAAGGAGACATGTGGTGATGGAGTTATGGATGTGTCGAAAGTGCGTTCGTGGGTGCGACAGTTTAATGAATTCAGAACATCGTGTGACAACAAACCGAAACAACCTCGGGCTCGCACAAGCCGGTCTGACGACATGATCGAGAAAGTGGAGAGAATTGTTTTGGGGGATCGCCGAATGACTGTTGAACAGATCGCCTACAGAGTTGGCATTTCTGTGGGTTCTGTGCACACAATCCTGCATGACGACCTGAAAATGCGAAAAGTGTCATGCAGGTGGGTGCCACGAATGCTGACAGACGACCACACGGCTGCCCATGTGGCATGTTGCCAAGCAATGTTCACGCGCAACGACAGCATGAATGGGACTTTCTTTTCGTCAGTTGTGACAGTGGATGAGACGTGGATGCCATTTTTCAATCCAGAAACAAAGCGCCAGTCAGCTCAATGGAAGCACACAGATTCACCGCCACCAAAAAAATTTCGGGTAACCGCCAGTGTTGAAAAAATGATGATGTCCATGTTCTGGGACAGCGAGGGCGTAATCCTTACCCATTGCTCTCCAAAGGGCACTACGGTAACAGGTGCATCCTACGAAAATGTTTTGAAGCACAAATTCCTTCCTGCACTGCAACAAAAACGTCCGGGTAGGGCTGCGCGTGTGCTGTTTCACCAAGACAACGCACCCGCACATCGAGCTAACGTTACGCAACAGTTTCTTCGTGATAACAACTTTGAAGTGATTCCTCATGCTCCCTACTCATCTGACCTGACTCCGAGTGACTTTTGGCTTTTTCCAACAATGAAAGACACTCTCCGTGGCCGCACATTCACCAGCCGTGCTGCTATTGCCTCAGCGATTTTCCAGTGGTCAAAACAGACTCCTAAAGAAGCCTTCGCCGCTGCCATGGAATCATGGTGTTAGCGTTGTGAAAAATGTGTACGTCTGCAGGGCGATTACGTCGAGAAGTAACGCCAGTTTCATCGATTTCGGGTGAGTAGTAAATTAGAAAAAAAATCGGAGGCCTTAGCACTTGAATGCACCTCGTAGTAGCTGAACTTCGTATGGTTTAGATCACAAGCATCGCCACAAAACACGCCAGACGAACATGTGAGGAATGGCTAACTCTCGGCTGCAGGACCGGTAGACGTCTGCAGACTAGATGAAAAACTGCTTTCTTGTACGAGCATACAGGAAGCGACCATTATATTTCCTCTTACAGAAACAGTTGTTGTCTTGGAACTGCAAGCGCAGTCGTCGAATGGTTTCAGCTGTAGGAGGTCCAGCGCCGTTACTATCCGCGAAAATCACGCCACTCAGTTGTAATTCAATTGCAGCTGTTGAAACGGAGAGCGCAGAACGCTTTTCATTCCTGTGTTATCGCCGTCTCGACAAGACGCACACTGGGTCATAAACGAACGAGCCAGGTAGAGCTCTACTGGCAACCGCCTGAACCGTCAACTTACAGTTCGCGCCGGGGTAAACTTTTAGTTTTCATACGTAAATTAGGAATTTACCCCAAGTTTCTATCTTCATTCGTTTAAAACATATTCTTTCGAAATCGGATGAATCATTCTGAAACACTGTTAAACTCCCACTGATATGTTCATGTCACATTAATCCTTTTCTCATATTGCATCCGATCTTCTTCTTTAAAAACAATACGTCAAAATCTCTGTTTCACTTTAATACCGTTGAGATATGGTATTAATTACAATTAGACGATGACAATGAATAGTAGTCGTTAATTACTGGTAAAAAGCTTACTTTTCTTCATTTTTCCACGCTTCTAACACGATCACCAACTCCGATATTACACAATGTGTAAACATAGCCTGCCTACCACAATTTTCTATAAACCTTTTCACAATGGAACTTCAACGTGGCCGAATTCCTTGGCGTGACATATTAATCTAATACTGACCATTCCATACGAACCAACTATTAACGCTAGGATGTGCCACGACACATGCAGACGCGAATACATTTCAACCAACTACAATGTCGGAGACTGTGACTGCAGCTTACAGCTTGTGACACGCTGCTGCAACTACTACTACTACTTCTTCTTCTTCTTCTTCTTCTTCTTCTTCTTCTTGGGAATCGAACCCAGGACCCCGTGATCCAGAGGCAGCAACGCTAGCCACTAGACCACAAGTTGCGGTCAAGAGAGATCCGCGCTGGTAGGGTGATTGAGGAAAACCACTGCAATGAAGCAGACTTGTGTGAGGCCTTGCGTTGTCAAGTAGAAGGAAAAGTTCGTTTGTCTTTTGAGAGTGTCCGCACGTTCCAACATTGCAGCAGTCACCGCTGTGTGCGACCGGCCGGCACGCAGGAGGAGGAGATTAGCGTTTAACGTCCCGTCGACAACGAGGTCATTAGAGACGGAGCACAAGCTCGGGTTAGGTAAGTATGGGGAAGGAAATAGGCCGTGCCCTTTCAAAGGAACCATCCCGGCATTTGCCTGAAGTGATTTAGGGAAATCACGGAAAACCTAAATCCGGATGGCCGAACGCGGGTTTGAACCGTCGCCCTTCTGGATGCGACTCCAGTGTGCCAAGCACTGCGCCGCCTCGCTCCGTCACGCAGTTGATCGGACAGGTTTGCGCGACCTTGTTGCGATCATAAAAGACGCCTCGTCCAACGACTCACCGTGGTTTTCTTCGCTGCCAGGTCTCCATAGGCATTCCGCAAGCGCCCATGAATATCTGCAATACTCTGATTTTCCGCCAGAAGGAACTCAAGCGACAGATCTCTGCTTGGAACGCATCTCCTTTACAAACGCCTCTCTGAAGGTTACATAAAGTGCCTCCACCTATCGGAACTTCATGAAACTCCAGGGGCTGGAGAGGAAATATTCCGCAGTGTAACACAACAAATTACGCATTTTTTCAACCAGCACTGGTCGAGTAAAAAATGTGTAGCATTACTTATTGAACGCCCCTCGTGCTACTACTACTACTACTACTACTACTACTACTGTTACTACTACTACTGTTACTACTACTACTATTACTACCTACACGCACTGCCCATAAAAGCGAAAGACTCCCAAACTGTCGTATTGGACACTGCAGTATGATTACTGATACATCGCGACACATGCAGCAAGAAGAAAGAACTCAATAAACTGCGAAGAGAGAACCAACGCCATGCATAAAGGTTAACATCATTGCTATCAATTAAGTATTACATTGAGGTGACAAAAATCTTGGGATACTTCGTAATATCGGGCCGGACCTCCTTTTGCACGGCGTATTGCAGCAACTTGGCATAGACTCAACAAGTCGTTGAAAGGGCCCTGCAAAAATATTGAGCCATGCTGCCTCTATACCCATCCATAATTGCGAAAGCGTCGGCGGTGCAGGATTTTTGTGCACGAATTGACCTCTCCAGTATGTCATATAAATGTCCCATGGGATTCACGTCGGGCGATATGGATGGCCAATCATTCGCTCGAATTGTCCAGAATGATCTCGTGGCCCCATGACGTGGAGCATTGTCATCCATAAAAATTTCATCGTTGTTTGCGAACATGACGTCCATGAATGGCTGCAGACGGTCACCAGTAGCCCGACATAACGATTTCCAGTCGATGATCGGTTCAGTTGGGCCAGAGGACCCAGTCCATTCCACGTAAACACTGCCCACAATATTATGGAGCCACCCCGACCTTGCATAGTGCCTTGTTGACAACTTACGTCCTTGACTTCGTGGGGTCTGCACCACACTCCAACGCTACAATCGCTTCTTACCAATTGAAATAGCGATTTATCTGACCAGGCGAGTGGTCTTGGGTCCAACAGATATGGTCACGAACCCAGGAGAGGCGCTCTTAGCAAAGGCATTCGCATCGGTCGTCTGCTGTGGTAGCCCGTTAGCGCCGAATTTCGCCTCGATGTCCTAACGGATACGTTCGTCGTAGGACCTCACATGGATTTCTGCGGTTATTTCAAGCAGCGTTGCACTGACAGCTCTACGCAAACATAGCTTCTCTCGGCCGTCAACTGAAGGCCGTCGGCCACTGCCTTGTCCGTGTTGAGAGGTGATGCTTTAAATCTGGTATTCTCCGCAAACTCTTGACACTGTGGTTCTTGGAATACTGAATTCCCTAACGATTTCCGAAATGGAGTATCCCACGTGTCTAGCTTCAACTACTATTCCGCATTCAACGTCTGTTAACTCCCGTCGTGCGGCCATATCACGTCGGACGCCTTTTCACATGACCCATCTACGTACAAATGACAGCACAGCCAATGCACAGCCCTTTTTTACCTGGTGTACGCTATACAACCGTCATCTGTATATGTGCAAATCGCTATTCGATGTCTTTTGACACATCAGTGTAAAGCCGGCCGCTGTGGCCGAGCGGTTCTAGGTGCTTCAGTCCGGAACCGCGCGACCGCTACGGTCGCAGGTTCGAATCCTGCCTCGGGCATGGTTGTGTGTGATGTCCTTAGGTTAGTTAGGTTTACGTAGGTCTAAGTTCTAGGGGACTGATGACCTCAGGTGATAAGTCAGATAGTGCTCAGAGCCATGTGAACCATCCCTGGTAGCTGAGTGGTCAGCGCGACAGAATGTCATACCTAAAGGCCCGGGTTCGATTCCCAGCTGGGTGGGAGATTTTCTCCGCTCAGGGACTGGGTGTTGCGTTGTCTTTGTCACCATTTCATCCCCATCGACATGCAAGTCGCCAAAGTGGCGTCAACTCGAAAGACTTGCACCAGACGAACGGTCTACCCACTGGGAGGCCCTAGCCACATGCATTTCCATAATGACGGATGACCAAGGAAACCGACAGAAAAATTGTATCATAGTGGATAGACGAGGGTAAAGGAAGTACGAAAGTGGAAACGACGGATGCGCGGACGGAAGTGGCCACTGCATTAGCGACTTGGCCGAAGCTCAAGGTGGGCGCTAACAGAGTGGCGGTGGTTCGCCACTGGCGTATAACGCGGCCACTAGCCGCGCGAGCCAGGGCCGTACTTTTCAGTGCCGGCACGCCCACGTCCTGGCCGTCTGTTGCAAAGGTCGCCACGCTTCAGCTCCCGCGCTGCTCATCTGTTGTTGCTCACTTAGACCAACAGGTTCATACACCCCCCCCCCCCCGGATGTCCCTACTTCTGCCGTGTCAACGTTTGAAACCTGCATCCAATCCACGTCACGTGACGGAGGGCAAAATTCCGAGTTTCTGTCATTACCCACTAAACGAGGTGGAGCCCATAGCTACAATTTCCTCATTTATAGCTGAAATCAAGCATCTATTTCACTAACTGAACGGCTTGTTGCATTAGCATCGCACATGCAACAGTACAGTCAACCTAATTTCTCCTAGATTCCCAATATTAATGCTATGGAAATCGTTTTTACATTTGGTCACGTGAAGCTTCAATAAACAGTTTAAAACAATGTATTGATAGCTCTTTTTTCCTACAAACGACGTAAATACAGTTCTTTAGCGAATCCCTGTTATTGTTACTCTGTGACTCATTTAATTCTCCACTTCCACAGGAACAGATGACAAAGTATGGGTTTTGCAAGAAGAATTTAGTTTTCTGGCGATTCCTCAATAATACGTCTGAACGCTTTATTACGATTTTATGAGAAATTTCCTATATTTATATCACTAATGTCTCGTTTTTGTACTCATAAACCAGAGTTTTTCTTAATCCAGTGCACATAACGAAAGAGTAACGCGCTAAGACGTCTGAAAGCAAGCAGCTACAGCCGTAATTTTTCCCCAAGAGATGCAGCTCTACTGTATGGTTAAATGATGATGGCGTCATCTCGAGTACAACATCCCTGAGGTAAAATAGTCCCCCATTCGGTTCTCCGGGCGGGACTACGCAGGAGAACGTAGCCATCAGGAGAAACAAAACTCGCATTCTATCCGATACGAGCGTGGTGTGTTAGATCCCTTAATCGGGCAGGTAGGATAGAAAATTTAAAAAGGGGGAAATGGATAATTCGAAGTTAGATATAGGGGCAATCAATCAAGTTCGGTGGCACGACGAACAGGACTTTTGGTCAGGTGAGTACAGGGCTATAAATACAAAATCAAACTGGGGTCATGCCGGAGTACGTCTAATAGTGAATAAGAAAATAGGAATGCGGGAAAGCTTCTGTGAACAGCACAGTGAACGTATCATCGTACCCAAACAGATTCGAAGCCCATACCCACAACATTAGTATAAGTTCACAGTCCAACAAGCTCTGCAGATGACTAAGAGATTGAAGAAATGTATGACGAGTAAAAAAAAAATTAATCAGAAAGTTTTGGGAGACGAAAACTCAATTGTGACGGTAGACTGGAATTCGATAGTTGGAAAATGAGGAGATGGAAAAAGAATAGGTGAATATGGAATGGGGGAAGAGGATGAAAGAAAATAACCATCTGGTAGAGTTTTGCACAGTATATAATTTAATCATCGATAACACTTCGTTTAAGAATCACGAAAGAAGGTTGAATACATGGAACAGACCTAGAGACACCGGAAGGTGTCAAACTAATTATATAATAGTAAGGAAGAGATTTTGGAACCAGATTTTAAACTGTAAGACATTTTCAGGGACAGATGTGAGGAAATTAAGGAGATGGGACCTGGATAAGTTGAAAGAACCAGAGGTTGTTGGCAGTTTTAGAGGGAGCATTAGGCAGCGAGTGACTACAACAGGGGAACGAATAGTGAATGCAGCAGAGGCTCAAATTAGTAAGGGCATAAGGCCTAGTAGAAATCCTTGGATAACACAGGACATGTTGAATGAAAAAGAATACGAAAGTCTAAAAAATGAGACGTTCAAAATGGCTTAGCTGGAATAGCTAGAAGATAAATGCTACGATTTAGAGGTATGTATCACTAGGGGAATGGCAGATAGCACCTACAGGAAAATTAAAGAAGCCTTTGGGGAAAAGAGAAGCAGCTATATGAGTCTCAAGAGCTCAGATGGAAAACCAGTACTGAGCAAAGAAGGGAAAGCTGAAAGGTGGAAGGAATATACAGATGGTCTACAAGGGAGATGAAGTCGAAGGTAGTAAAATAAAAATGGAAGAGGACGTAGATAAAGAGGAGATGGGAGATATGACATTGCGAGAAGAATCTGAAAAAGCGCTGAAAGGCCTAACGTGAAACAAGAACCCAGCAGTAGACAAAATCCCGTCGGAACTACTGATACCCCTGGGCCACAGCCAGCCAAGAAAAAATTCTGCATATTATGTGCAAGATGTGTTCAAAAATGGTTCAAATGGCTCTGAGCACTATGGGACTCAACTGCTGTGGTCATAAGTCCCCCTAGAACTTAGAACTACTTAAACCTAACTAACCTAAGGACAGCACACAACACCCAGCCATCACGAGGCAGAGAAAATCCCTGACCCCGCCGGGAATCGAACCCGGGAACCCGGGCGTGGGAAGCGAGAACGCTACCGCACGACCACGAGATTCGGGCTGCAAGATGTGTCAGACAGGCGAAATATCCTCCGATTTAAAGAATAATCTAACAATTCTATTTGCAAATACAGCGGGTTACCGAATTATCAGTTTAGTAAGTCATCACTGCAAAATACGAGGGTTGGAACTTAAACAGTGGCAACTATTTATGCACAAACGATGCAAAAGAGTTACATGTTTGCACCTGTTACTGTCCTTCAAAGTAGTCACCAGCGTTATGTAGAACCCGTTGCCAGCGATGTGGAAGGCGTAGTATACCAGTATACCGTTAGCAGAGCCTGTTCTGTTGATGGTGCGAAAGGAGCGGTCTAAAGTTACGGTGATCCTCGTGTACGATTGTGATGGTGTTATCCTAACGCATTAGGTTCCTCCACGGCAGACCGTCAATGCACAGTATTACTGTTTGTTTTTGGAGCATCACCTGCGACCAGCTTTGCGAAAGAAGCGACACTTTCTGTGCAACTCACCCATCATTTTGCACGACAATGCGCGGGCGCATACAGCGCAAGCTGTGGCTGCTATGTTCGGTCGATGGGACTGGGAAATACTGTACCATCCACCATACTTCCCGGACTTAAGTCCTTGTAACTTTGATTTGATTCCGAAGATGAAGGAACCACTTCGTGGCATTCGCTTCAGAACTGTTCCAGAGATTCGACAGGCAGTAGACCACTCCATTCGCACCATCAACAGAACAGGCTGTGCTAACGGTATACTACGCCTTCCACATCGCAGGCAACGGGTTCTGCACAACGCTGGTGACTATTTTGAAGGACAGTAACAGGTGTAAACATGTACCTCTTTTGTATCGGTTGTGAATAAATAGTTGCCACTATTTAAGTTCCAATCTTCGTACTAACAAAAGTTCTATAGGGAAAAATGGAAAAACTGGCAGATTCTGGAGAAATGTAAGAACATGCGAGGAAATACTGAACCTACGACTCACCTTAGAAGATAGGTTAAGGAAAGGCAAACCTTCGTTTATAGCATTTGTGAACTTGGAGAAAGCTTTTGAGAACGATGACGGGAGCACAACATAAAAATCCTGAAGGTAGCATAAGTAAAATACAGGAACCGAAAGACTGTTTACAGTTTGCACAGAAACCAGACTGCTGTTAAAATAGTCAAGGAGCATGAAACGGAAGCAGAAGTTGAGAAGGGAGTGAGGTAGTGTTGTAGCCTATCCCCGATGTTACAAATCTGTACACTGAACAAGCAATAGAGAGATCCAAAGAAAATTTTGGAGTAGGAATTAAAGTTCTGGGAGAAGAAAAAAAAAATCTTTGAGGTTTGCCAATGACATTGTAAGTCTGTCATAGACAGCAAAGAACTTGAAAGAGCAGTTAAACGGAATGGACTATGTCTTGAAAAAATAATGGATAATCAATATAGACAAAAGCCTTCACATTGGCACTGAGAAAGCATTCTGCAACAAACATCGCTAATATTTTGTTAAATTGTGTCATGTCACTACCTCATAGCCATACTTTTTCGCACACTCGAGGGACATAGTCACGTTTGACAACTATTACAAGCAGTGTGCCTTATTTAAAATAGATATTCTAAACTACTACAGAAATTGAGTAATTCCAGTCTGAATACTTGCTGTTAAGTATTTCTGCAAGGACGGTGAGTGCAAAGTAATGGCATCAGAGTTCCTCCTGCAGCTATACTTCAACACGACTGCGCTCGATTATTTCTAATCGAAATGGCGACTTACTCTCCTTGTACATTAGACAGTGTTTCCTTCGTGGTATCCTTACTTGTCCTTGAAGCCGACGAACAGAAGTGCAAATTTAAGTTATAGCTGAAGTACCAAACACATTTTTCCTTGGGAAACCATCATCAGTGAACTATCATTGGAAACAAGGAATATTAGAGTCTAACGTCCATCTGGTGTCCAAGTCGTTAAAGTATGCGTACTAATTCCACATGGGGAGAGACGAAGCTCAGATACAACAGTGACTTGCTTAAAGGAAAACGCTGGCATTCGCCTGACACAAATTAGGGAAATCTGACTCGGAATGGCTGGAAGGAGTGTGAACCCAGATCCACCCAGTAAGATTTCAGTGACAAACTAATGCGACACCTGGTTGGTAACTGAACGCAACAGTGTGGCACTGCATCACAAACTTACAGGCATATCACCGAGAAGTTGCTCGGCGGAAAGGTGTCACCGTATTTTGTAGCGGCGCCAAAATACATTTGAATATGTATTAGCTAGAAACCTTAACTGTTTATATATGTTCTCGTTGGCCGATGTGACAAATGTTATGCTATCCTGATGATTCCTTTATATACCTGCATTTTTTGCCAGAAGTGCAATTTGTGCGTATTCTCTTCTCTAGTACTGCGGGGTGCGAGTGGCTTCATTTTCTGTGCGTGCGAACTTAAGACGTCACGGGCGCAAGACCCCGCCCCCTCCTGGAGCGATGAGTGTTTCCCTGCTGCAAGGCCACTCTGCAAGCGAATGCGTCATAGACACGAAAATATCGAGTTTTTAGAGCGACAACGAGTTACAAGAGTATGGCTGCAGACGTTTCACGCCGAATTTACTGCCTCGCCGAGCCTGTGAGCCACAGAATCTCCATTTGCCCGTTGTTTGCTTTCCCAGCACTCGCGAGCGTGTCCGCTGACACGACGAGCGTTAGTTAAGAGGCGTCAGAACAGACCTGTTTATTTTGCTCTGCGGCGTACTATCAGCTTGTTTCTCTCCAGCGTCTCTTCTAGCGTCACTGGACCTCCCCAACGTGAGGCTCGATCCTAGGAGTACCGCTAAAACACCCTTACAAGGGAAAACCCAAGGGAGAACACCTACGTTTGTTTTTAAGTGACGTTACTCGGAAAGTCACTGTACTTAGTATTATAACGATACTTCTCATTTCCTTAATTCTCTGTTGTTTTTATCACATCATAACTACGAACAATGCAGAACGACAAACAAGATCAGATCAGTGTCTCCATTAGTTACACATACTTTTCTTTTCGCTAGTAGTCGATTCTAATGAGGCATGAGAAGGAGAAAGGGAAGCTGAACTTTAAATACCTTGAAGAAAATGGATAATCTATCATTTATTGTTGATTCTTGTTCTTGTTTGTCTGTTGCAAAATACTGGTGACCAGTAGATGTTCATGCCGACGGCCTTGCCGCAGGTCACCGAACTTCAACGTTGTCGGGCTTGGCTAGCGCTTGGATGAGTGACATTTCGCGTTTGCCGAGCGCTTTTGGCAAGCGGGGTGCACTCAGCCCTTATTAGGCCGATTGAAGAGCTACGTTATTGAAAGGTAGCGGCTCCGGTTACGAAAACTTACAATGACCTAGAGAGTGGTGTGCTGACCACATGTCCCTCCACGTCCGCATCCAGTGACGTCTATCGGTTGAGGATGACACGGTGGTCGGTTGGTACCGTTCGCCCTTCCGAGGCCTGTTACGACGAAATTCTGTTTTAGTAAATTCGCATTCTAGCCGGTTTGCTGCGGAGCTAAATACTCCTATTACAGCAGTTACCTTAACCTTCCGAAAAACTGGCTTCAACTGGCACTCTGTCTTCTCAAAAATTTGCCCGTCTCACACCCACAGGAGTGATCAGATTGTGGACGAGCAGAGAAAAAAAAATTAAAACAAATATTTCCTCAATGAAACACACCTTAGGCAACCATCGTCAAAGAGTCTAAGATTAACGATTTTGGGGAATGCGGAAACACTTCTTTATTGAACGACTAGCTATTGTGGTCCAGCGAAGAGAATCCAGCCATAAACTTTGATGGTAGTTTTGGAATTCAGTGCCGCAAGAGTACATCACAATTTCTGACGTCTGACCTCTGTCAGAAATTTGCTTAAACAGAAAGAGGTGGAAGGCTAATTGGAAATCCTCTCATCATCATCATCAGTGAAGACTGACAGAAGGATAAGGACGAGACGGAAAACTGAAGAAAGAAAAGATAAACTAAAACAAAAAGAAGTCTGTCACTCTGATAGATCCTCAGATTACTGATAAGAATAAAAGTATTTTCCCCGGATGCGGATGTGGTTCTGATGATGACACGGTAAAGCATGATAACTGTAAAAAATGGTGACCTGAGGACTGTGCGGGTTATGAAGGTTTAGGGCGTTATCTCTGTGACTGACTCCTGCTGAAAAACTTCACGAGCGAACTCTTGCCCGAGTGAATGTGTACTCTTATCCGCCTAAGCGAGGATGTTCACAGTTAACGCTTTAGTACTTTCGCTGTATCTGATTTAATAGTAAAAACGCATCTATCTGTAGAGTGATTAATGCGTAGGGAGTTCAAATAACGGAATGGTACATAAAGTTAAGATTACAATAAAATATATCTCCACTTTTCCTTAGATATCACAAAACACACAGTTATTGCCAACAAAATGAACAAAACAGCCACATAAAAAAGGTGTCAGACGTAGTCAGAAATTGCACCTCAACATACGCCACGTATCACACGACAGAGAACGGTCACGCGACAGAGAATGAACAGGCGGATGATGACGTCACAGCATGCGCAAGCCTGCAGTAACACGCATGAGTTATTGTGTAAACTCTGTGGAGCGGCGTGCACAAGCCTCCGGTTACGACGTTATCTCGTTACGTCGCTTCCCACGAGCGATAGCCCTCAACTGACTACCTCAATTGCTGCGTTTCGTTCGATCCTTGCCCGCTGGGTCGGACTGAATGCCCCGCGACCCATCGACACGCACGGTCGGAGATAGTTCAATGCCCAGCACGTCAACAGGTACAGCCGCCCGTGGCAGATAGTGGCAATTCCGGCTGACGAAACAGCAAACTAATGCTGCTAGAGTTGACAGATTCATACAGTGTCTGTGTTTTCGGTAGTACCACCTCACAGAAGCTACGCCTATTCTTATATTTACAAAGTGTCGTTTGCTTATCATATATGAGAACGAACAAAATGGGGAAAAACACCTTCGCCATAAACACCTTGCTATTCCAACTTCATTATACTACATTATTGCCATTCAGTCCCTTGTTCAAGAGTTTTCCACAAAGACTTCGTATTTGACGCAGATATTAATGATGTGATCATATTATGTCTTCTTTTGTGTTAAACATCGGTATTGTTTTGAAATAAAATTTTCATTTTGACGTTTCACCTGGTTAGTTTCCATTCAATGGCTTCATTAACATTCAGCCAAATAGCAACGTTGTGACATTTCTGATTCTACCTGAATCCACGCACTTAATTTTTTTTCCTAATTCATTTTTTTTCCTAATTAATTTTTGTAACAGTAATCACTTCGATAAAAATTTTACTATCGAGACATCGTTTCCGATCTACTGCTGTAGATTTTGAAGCTCTACGGCTTCATATGCCAGCACTTAATCTCTAATGAATGTCGTATAATACTGCAAGTACATTCGGATATTGTAATAGAGCATCCTACTCATGTACGCTTGTAATAAACACACCACAGGATGCTGAATTAAAATTGCCCGGAGACATTTGCGGTGATATATCATGTCGATTAAATCTAAATTGCCTGAACATACAACTGCAGAGCTTCTAAATCGATAGCAAATAGACAAAAAATAAAAAACACAGCTAAGTGGAGAAAAATAGTACGAGAATTATTGTACATAATGTAATTTTAAACTCATGGCTCCGCAGTTTCCAGCAAGGGTGCCATCACATTAGCGATGCCTACCTAGAAGCGTGTAACACCACGTATCGCTCTGATGACGGCAACGTCGTGTCATGGCTGAAATCCACTAGCGAAGTGTTAAAGGGAAGGGAGATTAGCTTTTAATGTCTTGTCGACAGCGAAATCATTAGTGACGGAGCAGAAGCTCGGATTAGGGAAGGATGGAGAAGGAAAGCGGCCTCCCCCTTCAAAGGAACTATCCTACCATTTGCCTTAAGTGATTTAGAGAAACCACGGAAGACCTATATTAGGATGGCCGGACGCTGGTTTGAACCTTCGTCCTCCCGAATGTGTCCAGTGTGCTAACTACTACGCCACCACGCTCGGAGGGGCGAACTCTTGGGGAGCCATCCAGATCCACGACCGACCGCTCAACTGTCGCAGTCACTCAAAACGTGAACATCTCGTTCGATGGTGTTCGAAATGTATTCAATAAAGTCAGTTGAGGAGGGTGTGAGGAGGCGGCGACAATGGAATTCTACTCAAAAACAAACATATTATGTTTGTTTGCAGGGCCATCTCCCGCAGCAGCTATTATATATCGACTATTATTGGTTTTTCCATCACACTCTTATAGCAATTAAAGACTATTTTTCACCAGACGAATATGGCGTTTATTTATAAAGCATATTCTGTTGTAATTATGGTATAGATAATATGTCTCTAAGTATGGCATTTATAGGTGACAAATAGAATTTCTTTATAAAATTGACTTGAGGTGTTTTTGTTTCCTGTGTACATATTCTGAAGCTCACTGTTTTTACCTTCAGAATTTGTAAGCAATAGTTTTTTCGGAGTGAAATGTGGAAGATAAGCAGTTCAGAAAGGAAGGAAGAAGGTTTTGACATGCTATGTTACCGAAGAATGTTTAAGATTTGATGGATAGATCGAATAACTAATGACATACTGAATCGAACTGGGGAAGAAATAAACGTATGGCATATCTTGACTAAAATAAGAGATTGGGTGATAGGACACTTCCTGAGGCACAAAGGTAATGGAAGGAAATGTAGAGGGAAACCAAGGCTTAATAAACACAGCAACGAGGGCCAAATGGAACATTCTGTGATAAAGATGAATGCACAGTACATACTAGCGTGGAGAGCTTCATCATACCAGTCTTCAGCCTGAAGACCACAGCAACAAAAGTGGAGAGTACAGTATAGAAGCTTATCAGTTCTTGTTGCCGTCTAGGACTGAACAGGTGAGAGGTTAGTTAGATTGTGACCAGCCTATCCGCTATTAAGCTCCCGACAGTCAACGGCGACCCACTGTCCTACTCGCCTTCCACAAACTTCACTAAACTTGACGCCTTCTGCCAGAAAAAGTTGTGGTGGATCCCAATCAGTAGCATACCAATCTAGGCAATTCGTTGTGGCAACAGCGGATCAGTCTCTCTCTCTCTCTCTCTCTCTCTCTCTCTCTCTCTCTCTCTCTCTCTCTCTACACACATACACCCACCATCCACTCACTCACTCCCTCATCTCCTTCCCATCTGCATGGTATATAGATGCAGATCTAGAGCTGCGATTTGAGCTGTACCACAATTAAATGGTAGTGTACCAAGTATTCCCAACCATCCAGAAAGTATGGACATCTTTCCACCATTCATGGTGTGTGAGACAGAAGCTAGGATGTTAGACACCCAGAAATTGAGTACAGGATTCACAAATTACTAACAAGTTTCTTTAAATGAAAATGATCACCAAAATAGACAGGGTCTGTCCATCATAGCAGTTTGCCAGAGTGTGAATCAAGAGCTGGCAGCTCTCTCAATTACGTACTACCAACTGTCTGGTGCCAGAACGACGATTCGGAGTAAGAGCCTTAAGCACCTTACATTTTTGGTGGCGCAATGTGGCTAGTAACTGGGAGCTACGATAGTTCGATGGATCTTACATTCCCTGAGATCATACGCATTGCCGTATTAAGGCCACATAAGTATGCTAGGCGCACGCAAGAGGCAGTGATGTAAGGAGCGGCATGACAGTGAATGCAACAGTGTCCTCGCGCATGATGACAAAGCGAGGCCAGGCCACTAGGTAGAAAATGAATGGCGGAAGTGACATGCATTACGTGGTAGATCAACGTCACTGATGTGGTCGAGTCTGTGGCACCGCAGCCATCTAATAGTTCCCAACTCCAGCTCTCCAGCTCTCTCACTCTCTCTCTCTCTCTCTCTCTCTCTCTCTCTCTCTCTCACTCATATATATATATATATATATATATATATATATATATATAATCTTTTTTAAGATATAAAACCTCGTCAACTTGCTCGTTAAAGATGGAACACTTTTCGTTTCTCAGTAGGATGAGGAAAGGCATAAAAAGTAGTATTTTTGAAGGAAATATTCACCTGCAGGGACTAAGAGAAAACACGTAAAATCAAGACAGGATCAGCGAACAAGAATAAAACGTGGCTCCTCGCTGATAAGCAATTAGTCTCCTACAATCGTACCACTTTGCTCAGTGAGCACTAGTGCAGAAAATATTCTTATCCGTTAGTGACATTAGGGATCAGTCCGCTTAGAGTAAAGCGGCCATCACCCCGAAAATTAATTTGAACGCCATTTCTATGTTTGGTCCTATTTGAGATGGTACACTTTTATTGACTCATTAACCAGTTATAGAGGAATATACAGGGAACCAAGGCACCACATTTTTTACGTCCGCAAAGTATTAAACGAGTGAACTACGCGGTAAATGTAAATATCGTTTGACTAGGGCCTCCTGTCTGGTAGACCGTTCACCGGGTGCAAGTCTTTCGATTTGACGCCACTTCAGCGACTTGCGCGTCGATGGGGATGAAATGAAGATGATTAGGACAACACAACACCCAGTCCCTGAGCGGAGAAAATCTCCGACCCAGCCCGGAATTGAATACGGGTCCTTAGGATTGACATTCTGTCGCGCTGACCATTCAGCTACCGGGGGTGGACAACCACGCGGTAAGTTACAGAAGAAAAACGTATTTTTGTTAGAAGCAATAGGAGGTTTCAACTTAGAACTATGGATCTGTTCTCTGGCAACCATGTAGCTACTAAGACTCAGTTGTACACGTTTTAACAGTTTAGTCAACATGCTTCATCACAAATCAAAACCTTCTGCATAACTTTACAAATGTACGATTATTTACGCCACTTTCGATGCACGCCAATACTACGAAGGTGAAATAATTCTAGATAACTATTTTAAATGATAACGAATATAAAATTTCTAACTATTAACATAATATTTTATGTCGCACATCAATGAGACGGCCAAAGAAGGTACAGAAATATATTTCATCGATAACTGTCTAATCACTTTTTTATTTCGCAGACTGAATGTCTATTGCGCACACAGATATGTATTTCCCTCAGTTACAACCTGCTCAGTGTCTTCACGACAAAATGATCGGTCCATTACAATCTCACGCAAGGTTTTAGAATTTATCAGGTCGCCCAGAAAGAAACTGAACCCCATTCATTTGGACAGCTCTCAACAGACACTCTTATCTAAGTTATATAAGCTATTCCTTGTGCAGATAAGCTGACTTCCCCAGAACCAGTTCAGTAGATCACAGCTGGCCACTAAGTAAGAAACGTGGTTTTATGTTTCAGATAGTCGTACTCTAACAAATAAACATGGCCCGTTGACTGCAATCATCAACGCTGTACCTGAATGCAAGAACATCTTCATTCGTCTCTGCCTACGGTTAACTGGTTGTCACTACATCGACTTCGTTTGAGAGTGTACCGAATCATTACAAAATTACAGTACTTCACTGTCCCAGAAGTGGATGTTCATCATTTCCTCAGTCTCGCATTGGGGGAAAAAAAAAAAGTACTCCCTACCACACTTTTCCGTTTGTCCCTTTCTGCATGGCAATATAGTGAAGCAACAGCAGCGTTCGCTTCACACATCACAGTTAGCGACATCTTAGTTTAATTCAAGGCTACACTGCTTCAGCACACCATCCGCATTGCCATAAAATTTTTAGTAACGTGAAAACGGCATTTGTTGTGTGTGGTAGGGGAAAAAAAGGCGGGACATATGATACTGGGGAGCCCGTCTACGAACACAGGAAATAGTCCGAGAATAGTGACTTCTAAGAGTGAGGGGATGTGTCTATTTCAGACGCTCCTGATAGTTTGTGCAAAGAAGCTACACATAAAAGGATAAGTTGTGTAGTTCAGGTATTGGGTGGCAAATGGGATGTACTTAGAGCAAAAAGATGCAAAGCATCACAATGAATTAGGATTCACTCCAGTGCTTGCTGGACTATTTCTAAAAATCCTTTATATTCTTCTGACGTGTATGTAGAACAACAAGTAGTCCAATTTTCTCCAACTGTTTGATCTAATTTACGAGTATTAGTTTGACACGTCTATGATAGATCCACAAAGAACACATATACTAAGGAAAATATTACAGTATAAGTACGTTTTGGAAACAGAACAAAATACATTTAAAAAACGATGTAATGGAGCAGGAATCTCTTTCAAAAGGGCTCGTCGTATTTCACAATAGAATATGTCACACAACCGTTTATCAGTAGAGCAGTTATGTAGTATTCTGTAGTTGCCGGTACACTTCTTTAGAAAAGATACATCAACAGCATCTCCAGGTACACATGAAACTGATGTATTTGACTACCACTGCTTGGACTACGGCTTTCGTAGCATCATCAGTAATCGAAAGAGTGAGCAAACGAGGATCTTCAATAAATTTTTGACAAATCTCCTGCTATATCCAACAGAGCGAGAGGGTAAATAGCGAATGAGCAGCACATTTCGAACTGAATCAATGGATACACCAAGTGGCATTCTCCGGTACAAGAGCAGTGTAAAATGCACCGCTTCAAGCTATACAATCTCTGTTATTACAGAGCTGACTGTAGACGTTAAAGAATATTAAGGGCAAACGATCACCTAATGCACCTGTGCTTACATATGCCAAGTGAGACGCCGGTTCAATATGTTTGTGTAAATATCGTGAAGGGTAGTCGACGCTATGTTCGTCCACCGACAACGATACACGGAAACAAGTGAGAGCATAGCGCAACACCACAGTTTCGGAATGGGTGTGTGGAAGGGATGATGAGAGAACAGAGTCGGGAAGTGTAGTATAAGTCGTTACAAACGATGCGGCCGTTTGAAGAACATTACACCAATGCCGCCACTGTTGCTGCTTTCTGAATACTGCTCTAGTGCCTGATAGCTTTCAGGAGCAAGAGTAAATGACTATCACAGTAATTAATAAATGGTGTTGGCCGTCTGAGAAAGCCTCCGTTGCTACAAGGACTCATACATGACGTAAAGTCAATACTAAATTAAGACAATGAAATGAAAAATATTCTTGACAATAATTGGAGCCATACAGAATGTATGAAGTGTCTACATATTCAACTATAATCACACCAATATAAAATTCCTGCAAAGACTGACGTAGAGCTATCGAATTGATTCCATTAAATTCCTTCGATTACATTTATCTTCAGTTTACATGGTTTAAGGCTGAAAAATAAAAAAATAAAATCAATTAAAAATACTCTAACGTAAATACAGTAGATAAGCACAGCAGAGAATAAAGTAGCACCCAGATATAGAATAATAAGAAAGCGTAGAGCTCATCGTAACGTCGACGGTGAAATGGGGTACCATGTCAGCTACATAAAAAAGAAGGGTAGGAATCGGTTGTGGCGTTGTTGATGGAATCATTACAGCATTGACATAAAGAAATTTAGGGAAACCACAGGAAAACCTCAGTTAGGATGACTTCTCAAGACACTGCCTCAGTGGTGAAGTGAGTGTCAGGTTAAACATACAAATGTTCGGTGTTCAGTCCTCGGACGGCCCTGGTTTATTTTTTTCTGACAATTATAACTGCATTCACCCCTGGCCAAGATTTACATAAACTAAGCCAACTTGCATCGTGTTCGGGAGTCCACGTGTATCCAGAACGTTCCCGGTAACTGGCTGGATAAGTCAGTTCAAAGGTTGGAGGAAAGCAAGTGGATGGCACCTCCAGTGTGGCTAGGTCTACTAAAGCACTGCGGTATTTAAAGCTCCTTTTGGGTCGAAGACAGTTTCCGTTAGTTCCTACTGAATACAATTCCTTTACTACTGACGAATGTCTTCGGTATTTCTAGTAACAGCAAAAAGGCAGGCGGACGAGATACAACAAAAGTTTTCATTATTAAACGAGACTTAGTTTTTTTTCTGCTGCTCTAGGTGAACATCTGAGATACCCTATGCCACGTGAGCATTTTTACTACTTGGGACCTATACAGTAGTTGGAACCCTCCCATAAGAAAACCATCACCGTACCACAATAGAAACGAACATGAAAACAATCAGATGCATTTAACAAAATA
The DNA here is from genome assembly GCF_023898315.1 of Schistocerca nitens. Classification (NCBI taxonomy): domain Eukaryota; kingdom Metazoa; phylum Arthropoda; class Insecta; order Orthoptera; family Acrididae; genus Schistocerca; species Schistocerca nitens. Next base: position 295,302,954 of record NC_064619.1, read on the forward strand.
CATCTGCTAACATTGCAAGTAAATTTCCAAATTCATAAGGAAATCACAGAAAATAAACAAATACTAAACGACCAGACAAACTTTAGCAACAAAACGTGATTTAAGCTAGTAAAACAAGTAACACCCCCTAGCCACCACAGCCGGCCGGTGTGACCGAGCGGTTCTAGGCGCTTCAGTCTGGAACCGCGCGACCGCTACGGTCGCAGGTTCGAATCCTGCCTTGGGCATGGATGTGTGTGATGTCCTTAGGTTAGTTACGTTTAAGCAATTCTAAGTTCTAGGGGACTGATGACCTCAGATTTTAAGCCCCATAGTGCTCAGAGCCATTTGAATTTGAACCTAGCCATCACAAAAGCAAAATCACATGGATCAAGGAACATACCCACTCACGAGCACCCACCCCAGCACCATGGCAAACAGATTTAACAAAATAACAACTGTCCCTCTATGTACCCCCCCCCCCACTCACGCCCGCCCGCACGCACGCACGCACACACACAAATACACACACAAATACACACACACACACACACACACACACACACACACACACACACACACACACACACACACACAGTTTCTTCATCCTTCATCAGCTTGCGTGCTACTCCAATTCTAATGACGAAGCACTTAACTCTCCTTCTTACATCACTTAATTGAACTGTATGCCAAATATATATATAAATAGAAACACACAAAGGAATAACAGACGCTGCCAGACTCATAATAATAAAACAGGAGACGACTGTGAGACAATATAAAGTACACGACGTGGATATAGAATCATAAAAACATGCAAACGAAAAACAGTACTGTGTGGCAGTGTAGTGCAGTGCAGTACGCTAAACAATTGAACGCCTGTGTGTAGAAGAACGCATGGAAATAACGTAACAGCCGAAAATCATGAGTAATGACAGTAATTTTAAAGATGTGAACTGTTTATGATCTCGTTAAAGCGATCTGTAAGAAAAAGCACAATTGTTAGAGTTATCACTGAACAAAAATTGGTTTAAATGGCTCCGAGCACTATGGGACTTAACGTCTGTGGTCATCAGTCCCCTAGAACTTAGAACTACTTAAACCTAACTAACCTAAGGGCATCACACACATCCATGCCAGAGGCAGGATTCGAACCTGCAACCGTAGCGGTTACGCGGTTCCAGACTGAAGCGCCTAGAACCGCACGGCCACACCGGCCGGCGGTCACTGAACATATTTCAAATAAAGCGAAATGTGTGTGGTATAAAGAACATAGGAACTCCCAAATTATCTGTAACCTATACGAGTTTTATAATATTTTACGACGATAGCCACATGTTCATATTGCCTGAATCTTACCTTACAGCTGTTTGTAATAGTGCTTCTAATACAGTGTGCTCCTTCAAGCGGACAAAGCCTGCAATGACACTCAGGATTAGAACCGATTACAGTGTACTGTTTCTCTCCGACCCGCACTAAGTTATGTTAATGCTAAATATTAGAAAGTATTTACGAGGAATAGAATTTACCAAATATTTGCGAGCGAAGGACCCAATCTGTTCGTCGTAGCCTTTAAGTAGTTCTTGGATACATATCTGAGCGGAATAAGGACACGTCTCTCTACATTTTTGTCCGAATTTTCAGGGCCGAACGAATAGTAGGCGGTGGGAAAATGGGGTATCAAATTGACGAGTGTGATGTCTCGTTTTCCAAAGTAAGTTTTAACTGTCTCAAAATAATCAGAGTAATTAAGAAAAATTTGTGATTTGAGGGAAAACTGAAATATTTCACGAACAGCTGCTCTAGCTAAGTAAATGAAATGTCTTTAAAGTGCATAAAAATTTACATTGGTGTAGAAATGTGGAAATATTTCTCTCATACTAATAAGATAAATATTAAATTACAACATAAATTTGAACTCCTCTGCTCTCTCTTGATCTATGTACTCTTAGTAATAACTAGATACTGATAGATATTTAAATACATTATATTTCATTCTTTCTGAACAAAACTCGAATGTTAAAAATTAAAAAAAAGGTTAATTGTCTTGTGAAATGCTACAATAACAAAATAGATTAAAGAAACATTCGACGCACCTTATCTGCTATACATGATTTCGCGCATCATTCGAAGGCATGTCAAATGTTTCTGAAATTTATTTTATTTCTTACTTTTAGGCAAATCATTTCACATAACATATGACCGTTTCTTTTTCCTTTTTTTTCTTTGAACATGTGTTTACAGCAATCTGCTCTACTCTTAACTCGACTGCAGAATTTCAAAGTAAATACGACAATGTCAATGGCCGTGCCGAGGTGTATACACCGCTTCCGGGGGCGACCGCCCGTTTACGCCGCACCCTGTTGAAATTTTTCCTTTGCCTTTGTGGCGGAGGGACAGGACGGGTAGTGGCGTAACGTCCCTGACCGCCAGGCGCGCGCCATTGTCAAGGATTAAATTCCAAAACTCTCTGCCGTGTGTCGAGACACTGTTGGTGGTAATCCGTCCATCGGATGGGGAACTTAAGCTTGGCAGGTCATTTTTTTGTCCCCCTCGAGAGGAGTAAGCTATGTGCTGGCACCGGGTTTCGCCCTCTCCCTATTCTCATCATCTCCAACACGAACACTACACGACACATACTAACACCATTATAGTTATCTAAACTTAACAGATACAATTTCAAACCAAGCGCTCATACTACGTCGTGAAGCAAAAGTTCCTGCGGACGCAGAGGATACGATAATCCTTTCCAATTAGGCGGCTGAACCGGTCCCCTCAGGGTCTCCCAGCCCTTCATGCCATACGATTTTACTTTAGTACGATAACACTGTGCAATCTCAAAGGTGTATGTGTGTGTGTGTGTTTGCAATAAAGATGTACCGCTCAGAAGCAGCAGACACGCTCAGGCACTCCCTGCGGAACCGCCTGTGCTTTCGGCGAGACATTCTAACAGCAGCCCCCCCCCCTCCTCCTCTGACATCTCAACGGGACTGACCACTTTCTCTCGACAAGGACAGCGGCGGTCGCTGTCGTAACAGAGACGGGCACACGCGTGCTACGGTCAGAGGCATTAGTGACGGTAAACACTGGGTCACTGTAATGCGAGACTCTAGAGAATGAGAACGGCTCGGCCTTGAGGAGGAATGCCGCACAGGAGAAGTGCTCCACAGCCTACGGGTACCGACATCGAGGTGCCTTTTGATTGCTCTGGGTCTCTTCCAATTTGTGACACGTACTCGTGAAAAACAATACTCACTGCAATGGTGCATGCTAGGCATTTTCTCTTGGCGTGTGCGAATCAAGGCCAAGGTGAAAAGACTGGTTTCAGTTATTGGGGAAATGGGACGCTGCACGTCTGATGAAATGCAAATCTTGAGGTTCTTGCGTCACAAACAACACGGTGTCCGGTTCGCGACGACTGAGTGTGACGCAGGGCGTTCGCGCAATATTGACTTTTCTTCTCTCTCTATCGCTACAGGAGAGACGCGTCACCACAATGACGCAAGAATTACTCAATTTAAAATGTTTACATTCTAATTGTACAGCCCGCATCTCGTGGTCGTGCGGTAGCGTTCTCGCTTCCCACGCCGGGTTCCCGGGTTCGATTCCCGGCGGGGTCAGGGATTTTCTCTGCCTCGTGATGGCTGGGTGTTGTGTGCTGTCCTTAGGTTAGTTAGGTTTAAGTAGTTCTAAGTTCTAGGGGACTTAGACCACAGCAGTTGAGTCCCTTAGTGCTCAGAGCCATTTGAGCCATTTTTTGAATTGTACACGTAACTTCAGCACGAATAAGTCGAGAATCTCATACAAGTTAATTAACAATTCAAAATTTGTAATATATCTCAAGTCCTAAACTTACGCATTTTTTGTTTATTCTGCCATTATTCCACGCCAAATTTGTACTGTTGTACCAAGATGTGAAAATAAAATCCGGAAAAACATTGTTAGTCTACTGTTAAGATTTCACCAACAACACTTACCCACAATGCAGTGGAAAAACAGTGCACAGCATAAGGCTATATAATTGTGCGTTCCTATAAATCAATGAAACAGTACTTAAACTACAGAAACTCACATTGTTAATTATATCCACTCCACAGCTCCTGCCGATTCCTATGCTCCTTATTATAGCAATACACGAGCCTGGTCTCAACCAATGATTAACAGCTCCACGTGAGTCAGTATTTTGCGTTTTGACTGCCTGTTCCAGAAAGTCGGCTGGCAACATGATGGCACATCCAACATTACCTTGCCGACAATATAATTGTGGAGTTCTATAAACCTTCAAATTCAGGGCTGATTCACTTTCATCCAGATTTGCCGGCCGTTTCTCTCACAACAAATTTATTCCGAAGACGGTTTCTTTATCTTCTCAGCTTCATTTCTAACAAAAACACATAACTTAAACGCGAACTGAATACGAAATACAATTAAGGTAGCAGTAAACACTATAGGCCACACGAAGTAGCAGAGGCGAGTGACAGTCCAAGCATGAGTATAACTGTTCGCATATGTTAATAGTACGGGCATACAGTGTTATCCCTTCCAGTTACAGCTGGGGGTGTTTGCTTCTATCTATAAGGCGTTGAATCGGACAGCTGTCTCTAAATATCTGACCAATTTAATAGTCCACAGGCGTTGTCCAAAATGGCAATAACCAGTGCGAAAATTTTTACAGAACAACAGCGTCTGCTTATCTTGTAATGTGATGTGCGATTGTCCGTGAGTCACTATACCTCGATTAGAATAACAAAGTGATTGACAGCCGAGAACGGGAGGGGCCGATGTCGTCGGTTCACGTTTGTCTGTGCACACAGTACGGCTGCGGCAGCAACAGTTGGCGGTTTCCGTTTTGGTTACATTCACACGCTACCCGTTAACATACAATAGTGGGTTTACTTAGCAGGGTGATAAAACGTCTTATCACTTTTCTGTGCACCGTCCTAACTATTTTAGGCCGTGGACGCGTAAAATAAACTAGCTGCACAGAGAAAAAAATACAAACAACAGAAATGAAATGATAATTAAATAGACACCCTAGCTGCAAACAGGCGTTGATGTACTTCATTGGGGACATGAAAATGTGTGCCCCGACCGGGACTCGAACCCGGGATCTGCTGCTTACATGGCAGACGCTCTATCCATCTGAGCCACCGCGGACACAGAGGATAGTGCGTCTGCAGGGACTTATCCCTTGCACGCTCCCCGTAAGGTCCACATTCCCAACATGTCCACACCACTACATGCCTAATAGATGTTTGCCCATCATACTCATTACTCGTGGCAGATTAATCTACCAAGTCCCGTACGAGTTCGGGCATAGCGTGTGCGTGTGGGTTCGAGTCCCGGTCGGGGCACACATTTTCAACATGTCCCCAATGAAGTGTATCAACGCCTGCTTGCAGCTAGGGTGTCTATTTAATTATCATTTCATTTCTAGCAAAGCTGCATGGTCATTCACGGTAACTGTTCTTTCGGTAACAGATACTACCGTCATATATAGTTAAAAATATGGGTTCCCGGCCTTTGACCTTCTTGTGCGAACGCACACGCTATGCCCGAACTCTTACGGGACTTGGTAGATTAATCTGCCACGAGTAATGAGTATGATGGGCAAACATCTATTAGCCATGTAGTGGTGTGGACATGTTGGGAATGTGGACCTCACGGGGAGCGTGCAAGGGATAAGTCCCTGCAGACGCACTATCCTCTGTGTCCGCGGTGGCTCAGATGGATAGAGCGTCTGCCATGTAAGCAGCAGATCCCGGGTTCGAGTCCCGGTCGGGGCACACATTTTCAACATGTCCCCAATGAAGTACATCAACGCCTGTTTGCAGCTAGGGTGTCTAATTATCATTTCATTTCTAGCAAAGCTGCATGGTCATGCACGGTAACTGTTCTTTCGGGAACAGGTACTACCGTCATATATATACAAACAACAGAGATGAATCACGGCTATAACAAGCAAGCGTCGTCTGCAACTGGCTGTGGAAACTGGCAAGTGACGCAGCAGAGCGATATAACAATGTGTGGACAGAATACAAAGGGTGGCCAAGATTATTCTCTAATTGGTTGTTGCTGTGGCAGCTATCGTGTAAACAAGTAGCTATCAATCATTTTGTTATTTTGATCCAGTAGCAATGGCTCACACTTGACCGGAAACAAGCCCTTATCGTTTGTGTGTGTGTGTGTGTGTGTGTGTGTGTGTGTGTGTGTGTGTGTGTGTGTGTGTGTGTGTGCCGTTATTTTTGTTGAGTTTGTTTCCGGAGAGCTGAAAGCTAGGGGATGACTCGAGCGAGTCACATGTATCTATATATATTAACGAAGATTATAAGATGACGTGGAAAGGAATGGACAGTCAGTTAACATCTGTGTGTATTTTACGTGTTTTCAACAGATTCCAACAGGGTACTTGTGGACTAACCTGCGTCAAAAGACTTGCGTAATTTACCCATGACACGTTCAACAGGCACAACAGACGCTTTTTAAGGTTTCATTTCAAAGACAACATGCTTTCTCCTTCTATAAGTTAGTTTACTTATCTCGCTGCCCAACTATCTCTACACTGAAGTTCCGACCAACTGCAAATAAACAAAGTGAACCCAAATTGAACTTACCCAACTCGGTAAGCCATATTATCTAGAACTGAAGCGCGGCGCAGTTTATTACTAACTGCGAACGAAGATCGGCATTTGGCCACGTTCACTAAAAGAAATACCATCATTCATGCCTCCCACGCACTTTGTTAGAATTTACTGGAAAGCCGACACAATTTTTTGCTCTATGTGATAAACTGGAAGTATTAATACTGTAGAAAACGAAAGAAATCATGTAAGCGAGTGTTAGACAGTTATCAGCAACACTGATGAACATTTACATATGGCTGTGTGATCTCTGATTCTGACGACAAAAGATATTAATAATTATTGTACTTTCCTTCCATTGTCCAGAGAATAAAGACTGACTCTGGCTCTCTTAAAATTATCGCTGGCTTAAACGGTCATGACAGTTATAGCTCTTATTCAAATACAAATCTGTTAATAATAATTGTATGAGTTATTAACCTACGCGCTTTCAGGATAAGGTAGTATACTTGTGAATTGTAAGGTGAGACATTAAAGTAGCTTTAGTCATCTGTTGTCAGCCGCCGTTGCTATCGGCCTAACTAATTTTCTCAATTACGGATCTTCAAGCCTACTTACTTAAGAAAAAGTTATAAAGGTAAATGTTTAATTACAATTTTTTTGAAAAAACAGTGGTCGTACCGGACATACGCTGCCGATTACGTTCTGCTTTACCGTATTCGCCATCACAGCGATCACGGAATATTAATTAAAAATACAGGCTGGTTGCAAAGTGAATATTAGGAACAGTGCAATACACCTTTACGTACAAACGAATCCACTTCCGAATGAAATACCTGTGAACTTTATTAATTCATGCTCTATGGAAATTTATTGCTCTGAGGTGTGCAGAAGTAATTTATGCAAAACTTTTGCGCTTTTGCCCACAAACTGTTAAAAATACTGACATGGTAACAAATTGTTGTTGGCGTCATAATTGTGTTTGAGTATTAATGTGTTGTTCTGGAAATAACACCAGTTTATAATGCAAGGTTTAACGAGAGTAACTTTAATTTGTATTTGAAGCATATTTAAAGATCACTGAAACCATAACGCACTATACTACGCAAACACGATAAGACACGTCACAAGCTCCACATGAAAATACACCACAAGACTATACAAATTGCCCGCACTGCCATTCATCTATACAGCGCGGTTACTTCCTACGCGAATGACAATTTAGGCGAGATGGATAGCGTTTACAGTGCACAAAAAATGAGTGTCCTGCGTTTTACGTCGGCCAAAACTGTGATGTCGACGACAGACGACTGCAGACGGTTACGGAAGTTTGGTGCACAGCGCCTTGTTCATATTAGATCGACAAATAATTACATACTGCGCCATTCCCTCACTTTTTTTCTGTTTGTTGCACTTACGTGACAACGCAGTAAAAGCAATTTATGTTTAATTCGAAACTAGCGCAGCGTCTCCCTAGTAATCTTCGATTAAACAATGATATACTGAGATTAGCAGAAAATGTTCAGAGATAGCTGACGGTTGGTTGGTTGGTTGGTTGGTTTAAAAGAGGGGGGAACGGACCAAACTGCTTGGTCATCTGCCCCTTATTCAGAAAAAAACAATGCCACAAGCGGGAGAATAAAACGAACGAGATGTACAACACAAAACGGAAAGAAAGGAAAAACCACAAGAACGAAGGAAAGGTAACAAACACGAAAAGGAACAAAAAAAGTCAAGAAAACAACAGCAGATAGTAAAACAAGGAGAATAAGAAGGAGAAGCCAGCCACTTTGCAACACATTAAAACCTCCAGCCTAAAAGCACAGCTGACAGTAGTCGTCCCTCTATAGCAGTGGTTGTAACAATTACTCCCGAGCGCAATCAGATATTAGCTAGTACCCCTTCCCAGCAGCACCATCATCAACATTATCGCCTACTAAACTTTACAGTGAAAAAGAAGTTTCTTTGAATACTTGTATTTTTTAAAAGAGTGAAAGAAAAATAATATTTAGTTTTTATAAATGGTTCAAATGGCTCTGAGCACTATGGGACTTAACTTCTGGTCTCATCATCAGTCCCCTAGAACTTAGAACTACTTAAACCTAACTAACCTAAGGACATCACACACATCCTTGCCCGAGGCAGGATTCGAACCTGCGACCGTAGTGGTCGCGCGGTTCCAGACTGTAGCGCCTATAACCGCTCGGCCACCCGGCCGGTTAGTTTTTATAGATTGTTTTCTTTAAGCATGGAGTAAAGAGTCAATGAGACAATTGGTACCACTTATTTCAAACCATTTTTGTATAGAATGGCGGAGAAATTCTCAGTTCATCCCGAGAACTACCTACAAATTCTCAGAAACAATAGCTAACTATACACATGGAGGGAAGACACTTGCTACACCAACACCATTCATCTCTCTAGTGGCACTTGCTTCACCAACAGACTGCATTCCCTTTCAGAATCAAGCAAGCTAAACTGTGCACTATATGTAACTTTTTTTTTTGTAAATCACGTGTTTGCTAGACTCCTTATTTCTAACTTCTGCACTGACATGAACCGGAATACTTCAGACTACCAATGCTTCTTGTTTCACAACTGCTTAATTATAATAACAATAATGAAACTTCCACAATGATACTTCCTGGGAGATTAAAAATGTATGCCGGACAAAGATTTGAACTCGGGACCTTTGTCTTTCGCCAGCAAGTGCTCGACCGACTGAGCAACCTACGCACGACTCACGACCCTTCCTCACACCTTTATTTCTGCCAATACCTCGCTCGTGGTCGTGAGTCGTGTTGGAGTAGCTCAGCCGATAGGGCACTTGCCCGCGAAAGGCAAAGGTCCCAAGTTTGAGTCTCGGTCCGGCGCACAGTTTTGGCGTGCCACCAGGAAGTTTCATATCAGCGCACACACTGGAGCAGAGTGTAAATTTCATTCTGGTATAATAATAATAATAATAATAATAATAATACTGAGAAGGCCTCACAGCAATGTAGAATAGTAATAAAATACGAGAGAGTACAAAAAAAACCGGAACAACATTGCCGTGGGCGGAGCTTGTGTAGCACGCATTTCTGCCGCTATGCGTGTATGTCGCAACTCATTGCCAATTAGGTGGCTCTTGTGCTGTCGACCTGGCTTTTTCTGTTCATCTGCAGTGATTGTTTTTGCTGGCGCTGTTTTGATCTAATCCGTTTTTTATGATGGCAAGCGAACAACGTGCAGCTATAAATTTTGTTTTCTACTCCGTAAAAATGCTGTTGAGACTGTTTTAACGTTGAAAACAGCTCACCAAGAGGACGCTATGGGAAAAATTCAGGTGTACGAGTGGTTTGCTCGACTTGAAAATGTTGACATGTCGATTGATGACAAACCTCTTTTAGGACGTCTATCAACCGCCCGAATCGACGAAAATATTGAAAAAATTCGAGTGTTTATGCTTACAGACCGTCGACAGACAATGACCAATTGTTAGAGATTAGTGGGTTATCTTTGAGCCCGGTTGGGCCCGATCTGTGGCAGACAGGAGATTTGTTCTTCCACCATGACAACGCTCCTGCACATAGCCATGTCTGTAAGACAGTTTTTGGCTAAAAATGGCATGGTTCCGCTACACCACGCACTTTTATCGCGGGATCTGGTTCTGGCGACTTTTTCTTGTTTCCACGCTTGAAAAGGGGCATGATAGGAAAAAATGGAAATTTGTGGTAAATGCTATGGGACCAAATTGCTGAGGTCATCGGTCCCTAAGCTTACACACTACTTAATCTAACTTAAACTTACGCTACGGACAACACACACACCCATGCCCGAGGGAGGACTCGAACCTCCGACGGGGGCAGCCACTCGATCCGTGACAAGGTGCCGGAGACCGGCGGCTTCCCCGCGCGGCGGCTTGATAGGATACCGATTTGACAAAATTGAAGAAGTCAAGAAAAAAAAGAGGGAGGAGCTGTCAGCCATTTCTAAATATGACTCCAAAAAATGTTTCGAACAGTGGAAGCACCAGTGGGACAAATTTATTAGCTGTAATGGAGAGTATTTTGAAGGTGATAGTGTTGTTTTGTAAACAATTTAAAAACATATAGCTTTCAAAAAACAATTCCACTTTTTCTCGGTACCATCTCGTAATAATAATAATAATAATAATAATAATAATACTGGGAAGGCCTCATAGCAAGTAGTCAGTAGACAGTTACTATTGAGTTGTGATGTCAATTAGTTCGTTTCTTGTTGCGATGTGAATAATGAAACAATTTATCGTCCACTGCAGGAACGGCTACAGCTCGTAGACGGCATTTCCATGAAATGGTTCAAATGGCTCTGAGCACTATGGGACTTCACATCTGAGGTCATCAGTCCCCTAGAACTAAGGACATCACACACATCCATGCCCGAGGCAGGATTCGAACCTGCGACCGTAGCGGTCGCGCGCATCCAGACTGTAGCGCCTAGAATCGCTCGACCACCCCGGCCGGCTTTCCATGAAATACTTAAGCATACGTTACTGTCACAGCTGCAGTAGTACAGTGTATGTGTGTATGTATAGGCTGTGAGGCAGATGATGTTAATACTTTCCTTTTGCAAACTGTAACCTACACCACACTTACCACGCGTTAATGCTAGCATTTTGAAAAGAACGTAATTTTTGGAAACTTAGGTAATCAATCCTACGAAAGAGTGATAAAAATAACGATCTTTTAAAAATAATTTCGGTCCTAAATCAAAACACAATAGAATCCTTTTGTTTTTACTCGTCAGAAAATATCATTTTGCCCCTCAGTGGGTAATTACCCCCCAGGTTGGGATGCACCGCTCTACAGATAGTTTGAAGTTCATTCTGTAAAGTTACCTCTATTAGACATCGTGTCTAGGATTGTTCAGCGAGAAGAATAAACTGTCACCAGTTACTTCTCCAAAGATTTTTCCTTTACCGGCCAAGGCGATACCACGCCGCGTTTTAGCATCTGGTCAAACTGCAAAGTTTCCACACGATGTTAAGTGTTCCATATCACTTTTTCCTGTCATTAAAAAAGGCCATTAATTCGGCTGAAAAATAGAACAAATTCCGTGTATAATCATTGCTCTTACGTCTCATACATACCGCCATTATATACGATTTGGTTTTGTTTTAGCGAGCAGCGCTCCATGGTCGTGGTATCATGATGGCGTAACACATGTGATAACTTGCACTTAAATTGCCTACTTTCACTGGACCTTTTTGTCCTCTAAACTGAATATGAGATTATGGAACGAAAGCTACAGAATGTTTTCCACAATTCGGCTAACTAAAATGTGTGAGCTTCAACGTATTCTCGGACAGCCTTAGGGGCATATTTTTATCTCTTATCTCATCTAGGTTACATAGCTCAGCGTGACTAAGTGGGAAACTCCCGCACAGGTGCCGTTAGCACTTCTTCGCGCTGCAAAGTGTGGAATGTGCGGTGAGGCTCGCGCTCCGGCCTTTCTTGCCGCAGGCAACGCGCAGTTGGGTAGCTATGACGTCACATTGGCGACATGTGTGTTCCGACTGGCGAACAGTCGCGTGTAAGACAATTGCCACAGTACCGTGCCATCGGCTTCAGTACCGTTTCTGCATGTCTCTCCTATCTATAGATACATTGGTACGCACGAGGCAATGAACTTGGGATTCTGCCCTGCTATTAAGTCTTCTTCGCTATCTAGTGCTGAAAAACCACATTAGTTCGTTGGACTACTATTAATCTTACCTACTGTTTGTCGCTGGACCACTATTAATCGTGATCACAAGCAGTAGGATTTTGACACGATATACGAATAGTTTGAAAGTGCTGTGGATTTCTAGAGGGCAAATGTTCCTCAACAGTAATCTTTCTTTGTACCTGCTGCCTGACAGCTGAAGCGTACGCATGAATACAGTTGTGAGGCACATTTCATCAAATTAACGGAAAAGGGAAAAAAATATGTCTAGTTCCGCAAAATAGCGGCTTGTTTCTCTTTTTTGTACATGTTCTTGGTATAAATACTACAGCTGGGATTTAATAGTGGATTCTAAGGGTTGCTTTTTTTTTCAAGATTTTTTTTTCCTATGATAGAGTAACGTTGTGCAGCCTTACGGTGTTATTTCATGTCACTGATTTTCGTTACTGAATTTTGTGGTGCCTGTCGGTTCTTCATTATTGCTTTATAAAACTAACACAAAACAACTATACTGCGCATTTAATGCAATGGTAACCCTTAAAGCAGTTATGATAATTACAGACTCGATCCTGGAAGCAGAAATGAAATAAAATTTTCACAACGTATTGAAACGGTTTCGTTCGTTTTCACGCACATGGCGAAGTTAACGCCGTCTTATATTTTGTGTCCTTGTCAACCATAAAACGTACGATCCACTACTAATGCATATTTTTTTACGGTTCTCCGTTACGTTTATGTTTGCTAATCGACTATCTTTACGGTTAAGAGCCGGCCGCGGTGGCCGAACGGTTCTGGGCGCTTCAGTCCGGAACCACGGGGCTGCTACGGTCGCAGATTCGAATCCCGCCTCGCGCATGGATGTGTGTGATGTCTTTAGGTTAGTTAGGTTTAGGTAGTTCTAAGTCTAGGGAACTGATAACCTCAGATGTTAAGTCCCATAGTGCTTAGAGCCATTTAGGGTTAAGCTCTGTTCTTTACGGACAGTATCAGTCCATCGCTTTTAGTAAATTGTGCCTGAAAATAGCAGCATTACAATACTTGAGCCGTGGTATTCTACTCACAGTTGCTGGAAACTGTTCCACCGCGACCAGCTTCCCTTTTCTTGGCGTGTGCTGCAAACCAAGATTCCGATGTCTTTTTGTTTTAATGTCTTTCCACTGGTCAATGTTACCTATTCCTGTTTAGCTCAACATTCACATTTTTATGTTACTAGGCATGAGACACTCATTGCCGCAGTCAGCAATACTAGCGATATACAGGTTTGTCCCTGAGGACAGAGTGCAAAACGCTTAAGTACGATCTCTTGCAGTGTTGTATCAGGACGAATACCATGAAAACTATTAACACTGCATACGAGAACGTCTTGAACAGGATTATTCCACCAGAAAACCAACATCCTGAAAAAAGGTACCCTACTGTGTTACTCACGCGCGCACTTCAATTCAGGTTGTACTTTTCGTTAAAACGTCCGACGGATGAGGCCGTGACATACCCTACTGTCCTGCTGTGTGCGCTTTACGAGTTCAGAGTTCTCGCTATCACCCGAAATACCCGATTAATATTCTACAACAGGTCTTAGCACGAGTGTACTCAGGACCTGGAGTAGAAAGTGCAGCTGAAGCTTGTTTCGCTGTGAGTGATGGAAGAGCTTTGAGACTTTACAAAAAAAAAAAAAAAATAAAAAAATAAAAAATAAAAAATAAATAAAATTTAAAGCAAGGATAAGAGAGGAAATCTCCGGGATTCCTGTTGAGCCATGCGTAACGTTCCTATCAGGAACGTGCATGCCGAGGGGGAGCTCAACTGTCGGGTGTGATATTCAAGAAATAAAAATGGTTGTGACATTCAATAATGGCATATCGTGTACTATACATTGACACAAATAAATGTATGTAAAGTAATTGTGCTCATCCATAATCTGCATTCCAGAATATGCCGTTCTTTTGAGTCACCCTGCATGTACAGTGGGCGGACAAAATGTGGAGACACCGCTTGAAGATAAATACTGGGTAAGAACTGTGTTCTGCGTAGTTATGAGAGCATTGCTTCGGGGCTAAGTGAATTCTGACGTGGGCAATTTGTAGGTGCTCGTATGGTGGGAGCTTCCGTAATCAAGGTAGCCGAAGTGTTTGGTGTTTCGCCGGCCGGGGTGGCCGAGCGGTTCTATGCGCTACAGTCTGGAACCCCACTACCGCTACGGTCGCAGGTTCGAATCGTGCCTCGGGCATGGATGTGTGTCATGTCCTTAGGTTAGTTAGGTTTAAGTAGTTCTAAGTTCTAGTGGAAAAACAGACGTACTTGGACTATGGCCCATCACAAGCCATGAATTACACTTCGACGTTAAGGAGAAGATAAAAGCAGGCTGCGAGGTATGACATCTAAAGAACATAGCCAAGATCAAGGTCAACGACACTATGATTCTCCACGCCCACAAGTACGATGGTGTACGAGAAAGGAAGCAGTAGACAAATATATATACTAGATATATTACGAGTAACAGGGAAAACAGACACGTGTGAACGGATACGATACTATATGCAAAAATGCTCAAGTTAATACAGGTCTTGAAACGAGTCATCTGCGAGACAACTGCGAATTTGTGCTTATGTGCTGTCGTCGGGGGTTTAAGACTCAAGAATATTTCGGTGAAGTTTCACGGTCGTCAGTGGATTCATTTATTGCCCAGCATATAACAAGACAAAGGAATTAAAGACATTAGTTGCCAGTGGGCAATGATTTATATCACCGGAACTAGCTGAAAATTTGTGCCGGACCGGTACACTGGCTTACAATCAACCTGAGAAACAAGCAGGTCCAGTTTACTGGACATGCGGCAAGGATATCTAAAAAGACAGTGCTCGAACCAGGTGACACGGGGTAGAAACCGCGTTCTACTGGCACAACATGAACGCATTTGCCGGGTAAGCTGATTAGCTGTTGTACTTACTGTTTGCATAGAAGCCCATCCTACTGGTAAAATGCGTTTGCAGGGGGAACTAACTGGCAACAAAACTAGATGGTTATCTTGCACCAACGAAAATGTGTTTTAGTTGCTGTTGTACTTATACTGCGGCCATGAGCTCTTAACCTGGTATCAGCAAATGTGCTGGAGGCACCAGTCATTATATCTATTATCGCGCGAAATAAATGCGAACGCCGAGCATTCCATGCTGCTGACAATAACTGTTCTGTGGAATGCGATTTTAAACGAAAAACCGAGGATACATGGACTTCAAGTTTAGCGATTATCGAAGGAGGTCAACGTGTAGTTACTGTCTATACAATTCACTGTTATATATGCGCTATCGTATACTGATTTAAGAAACTGTAGAAAAGAGTCCGTCATACAATGCACATATTCCTCGCCAACCTAGAAAAGATTGAAAAGTGCTTGTGCCTGGGAAGACGTAACCAGAAGATATTTGCACGAATATTTATGGAGTCCGCAGCTCGTGGTCGTGCGGTAGCGTTCTCGCTTCCCGCGCCCGGGTTCCCGGGTTCGATTCCCGGCGGGGTCAGGGATGTTCTCTGCCTCGTGATGACTGGGTGTTGTGTGCTGTCCTTAGGTTAGTTAGGTTTAAGTAGTTCTAAGTTCTAGGGAACTGATGACCTTAGATGTTAAGCCCCATAGTGCTCAGAGCCATTTGAACCATTTTTGAACCTATATTTATGGACATCAAACACGCTTCTACATATACACATATAATAACAGATGAACTTCCTAGTGCTCGGTGCTTAGTGTGAAGTAGGATTCCCGTGGAATATATATATAAACTTCCTACAAGAAAATCTTCATTGTTTATGAATCCAAAAATATAACACCACTACACTTTATTAGTAATACTTCTATGCTGGCGATTTGAATTTTCCTTGCTCTGAAAGCAGAGAGCAAGATTTATGGTGGAACGTCTCCTTGACATCGAAGTTGTTGGAGACTGAAAAAAGTTGGGGAAGTAAACCTGTCATGATCTGCTCAGAGCAGCCGTCCTGAAATTAGTTTCATGTCTTGTGATCTAGGTAATCCACGGAAAAACTAAACCTAGTTGGGCGGCGGCGTTTTGAATCCTCCTCTATCGGAGGAGGTACATCACTACAAGTCGCTAGGTACATCACTACTACTTGCGAGTCCACTTATCCAGTTGTGTAAAAGGCCATGTAAAATTTACATAATAATGTATTAGATTTCAATTTCAAACTTTTCAAATACCTTACACTGAAGCACTTCCCGACAAACCAGCAATGACTGGCAATAAATCTCTAAAGAATTATATGCTGATTGTGGTTCCTAACAAATAAATTATACACCTGTCTAAAAAGATTTGTTTACGCTACAATTAAACTTGGACAGCGATTGCACTCTAGTAAAAGGAAATCACACCACATCGTTGAAACCAGAAGGCAAACATCGATAAGCAATAGTTTCAGAAGAATGACAGTCCTCTGGAGATAATAACGGACCGGGAGGCAAAATGACTGAAGAGAAATCGTAGACGAAACGGGAGTGCCCTTGTCTACGTTGAGTAATGATGTGGCACTCGGTACTTCATAATAGCCTTGGAGATACGATGGTCCCAAACACCAAATGAATGGTACAAACAAGGACATGTGGGGCTCCAGCGACTGCGTGTCTCCGTCTTTCGCCGTCACGATTTCCCTAAGACGCGTTTAGCAGAGGCCATGTGTGGAGCCGTCGCAGCGAAATAAACGGTCGATCTGATTTAGGTCATTGCTGAGTAAACGACAGCTAAAACTACTTGTCGGCAACTGAACACCTGAACAACGGTCAGTGAAAGCCAAACATGACTTATATCACCGCTGATATTTCGACAAGTGAACACCCCGCCATTTTCGAGCTACCTGTCTAAATATCGGTGGATGCCGAGGACGTTACCCGACGGTTATTTGTGCATCCGATACACCGGATGAAGCTCACGTTTCTAAGAGCTAGATCCTCTACTTCCTCCCCCCTTCGTACGAGTTATTGGCATAAAAGAACATCTTCACATATTCAAAGTCACATTACCGAAACCCACAGGCTAAGACAATGTATAGCTTTCGCTCTCACATGGCCACATCAAATTACCAACTGTCTGATATACCGGTTAGATTGCACCATTAAAAAAGGTCTTGAATGTTCCCTATCGAAATTTAAAGTACGTAGGTCGCATATTTCTTAAAGCGAAAATCTCAAGTGCGTACATAAACTGGTTTATTAACGTCCCAGGTGCAGCTTCTACCATCATGTTACGGATGGCCCCAGAAGGTCTACAGACGAATATCGTATTATCATTTAGGAATTCGACTAATGGACTGGACAGTCAAATTGGTATATTGATTGCCCTTCTCACCCCCCCCCCCCCCCAAGTGGTCCAAATGGCTCTGAGCACTATGGGACTCAACATCTTAGGTCATAAGTCCCCTAGAACTTAGAACTACTTAAACCTAACTAACCTATGGACATCACACACACCCATGCCCGAGGCAGGATTCGAACCTGCGACCGTAGCAGTCCCGCCCCCCCCCCGCCCCTGCTCAAAAAAACTACCCCCCCCCCTCCAAGGAAAATTACGACTGTAAACATATTACCAGCAACGCTAGTCTCAAATGTTTACAGCATCTTAATACTATGATTGTGTCTGACGTATCTTTCAGCTATACGATGAAATTACACACGAAGTATTTTGACCTTACCATTGTCAAGTTACAGTACTTCTGAATTAATCTCCGCATACAAAACCTGAGAATTACACGCAGAGATCTATGCCAGTTTGAACTTTGCACGCTGAAACAAAACCAGCATGGCACAAACGCTCTGCTCTCGTTATGAAATCTTGTTAACAGTTGCAGTCTACGAGAAAACTGGCATCTAATTAAAACAAACTGTTCTAATAATATTGTTTCCTACTGTACATCAAAGGAAGAAAGGGAAGGAAAAAGAAGAGAAGACAGAGAGAGCGAATAAAAGAGAAATACTTAACTTCTGCCTGCACTTCCTTATATAATGAGACTGAAAGAACAGAGAGGAGTCAGTAAGCTGTGTTCTGCAGTATCACTAATTTTGAACAATGAGCAAATGATATTAAATAATTATACATCAGTTCCCTTCAAAATTCGAAACTGACTTCGTGAGCTAATATACTGTACTCGTTTGACAGTTTTATTTTTGAAGAGGGAAGGAAGAATATGATTTAAAGTCCCGTCGACGACAAGATTATCAGGTAGGATGCGCACGTTCAGACTGGAAACAGAATGGGTAGGAAATATATTGCAGTGTTTTTTTTAAAATGTGATCGCTGTTTCTTATGGACGTTTTGTATATTCATGCGTCCGAAGGTGCTGAAATTGTGCCTATGTATCAAGACTACACATAGACGAATGAAAAAATTAATGTCTGCTCCATCTACGCTAGGCCACTTAATTTTTGGGTCCGTAGTTTTATCATTACATGGAACTTGCAGCAGAAACCGCTGCTTGAGAAAACAGCAGGTACTCGACGTTAGCCACAGTCAGTCTTGTAGCAATACGTAGAGTCAGAATTTCTTCGTCGCCAACGTGCCAACTGTTCTACATGCGTCGTTTTATAGATGTCGTCCTGAACGGGGTAACTTCAACAGAAACAAGAGTAACTTCAGGTGTGCCCCAGGGCAGCGTAATAGGTCCTCTGCTTTTTACGATTTACATAAACGATCTGGTTGATGGTATTTACAGCGGCCTTAGACTGTTTGCCGATGATGCTGCAGTCTACAGGAATGTAGTATCACGCGAAAGTTATGAACAAATCAATAAGGATTTGCAGAAAATAAATGCGTGGTGTAATGACTGGCAGTTATCTCTCAATATTAGTAAGTGTAACCTACTGCGTATAACAAGGCGAAAATCCCCATTAATGTATGAGTACAAAATAAATGACCAGTCTTTGGAAGCGGTAACATCCGTCAAGTATCTGGGTGTGACTATTCGAAATGATCTCAAACGGAATGATCAGATTACACAAGTAACGGGTAAGGCGAACTCTAGATTGCGGTTTATTGGTAGAATCCTGAAGCGATGCAGTCCTTCAACAAAGGAAATAGCTTACAATACGTTAGTTCGTCCAGTACTGTTCGTCTGTATGGGACCCTTACCAGTTGGGTCTGATTCAAGAGATTGAGAAGGTCTAAAGAAGAGCGGCAAGACTGGTACATTTAACCATCGCGAGAGCGTTACAAATCTCATAGAAAGTTTGAAATGGGACACACTTGCAGATACACGACGCGCTAAACAGAAGGGACTGCTCACTAAATTCCGAAATCCAATCTTTACCGATGATGTAGAGCATATATTATCACCACCAACTTTCAAATCGCATAATGATCATCATTCAAAGATATGGGAAATAAGCGCTCTTACTGTGGCGTTCAGACAGTCGTTTTTCCCTCGCGCGATCCGCGAATGAAACAGAGGGGGGAGGGGGGGAATATGACTTTGGCGCGAATTGTGCCCTCCGCCACATACCGCTTGGTGGCTAGCGGAGTATATATGTAGATGTGGATGTTGCTGGCCATCCTGCGAAAACTGGATGATCGTCTCAGTTGCAGTACTGTCTGCACTTCCACGCTTTACGTATTCTCATAAAAACTTGGGTTTTACCCTAAATCCGCCTCAGAGGTCCATAGAAAAACTCATAATGGAACTGGCACTGTGACCCCATTATTGAGAAACAGTTACAGAATCCTCATACAACGAGCTAGCAAATAACGCTTGGTGCGGTCGGACATTTCCTTTCCCTTTGCCGAGTCACGCAGTTCTAGTCAAGGATATGACGAAAAAACAAAGGCTTTTTATGCTGGTATGATGTTATATGTGCCAGCGGCCATGAAGTTACTGCAGAGAAGACTTGAGTTTTAACGAACCAGAAAGAAGAAGCCGGTTATTACGTATCTATGCATCATATTACAGACAGGAGATATAACGTTATGCAAGCGGTAATCGCATTGATGTATTCAATAGCAGACCCACAGAAGCGCAAAGGAAACGAACTATGCCCTCCAAATATGCTAGATTCTGTGCTGAGTTATGGACTCTCACACGTAAATACAACGATTATTAGAACAAATTTTCAATGAAGATGACGAAAACCTACATCTATTATAATTTTCCAACAATGCTTAGATTTCGTATTTCCTCAAAGTTGGAAACATGAAATTCGTTCAGTAGTTGTAAATATGTTTCTATTTCCTTAAGGAGAAAAACAATAAGCTCATATTCCGGCAGCGATTATTACTGTAAGTAAATGGGAGAAACCCTTAAGCTGAAACAGTGCTTATTATGAGTCTGTTTGTCTCTTTCCTCTCCTTCAATAAGGTTCTAGCACAACGTTCCTAAGAATTTCGAGGTTACTGTCACAAGTGAAACTATCTTTGATCAGTATCAGGGTTAATAATACATACTTTTATATCCAGTGCGTGTGTGTGTGTGTGTGTGTGTGTGTGTGTGTGTGTGTGTGTGTGTGTGTGTGTGTATGTGCGCGTGTGTGTGCGCGCGCGCACGCGTGTGTTTCGTCAAGAGGAATGATCGGTATTCAGGGCTCTAAAATGCATTCCATAAGAGACATGGGCACCTATTCAGTAGACGAGATATGTTTCGTTCTAGCGAAGATGAGATGTGCTCATAGATCTTAAGGTACCTATTTTGAGCCCACGTTTACTGGAATTTTTTGCTTCGAATGATTGTTCCTGTCATATCCCTGATTTCGTTCTTTCCCCCCCGCATGTCAACAGCCAGTAACCACAGTAAGAAACGAACACCTATACCAGAAGAATAATTGTTAGACATGGAAGCCGTAGTCTTTTCAAAGCAACTGTCCAACAACCGCCTGGAACGATTTACGTTATCCACAAAACGTATAATCCAGGATAATTTTCTACAGACGGAAATAAGCAACTCATTTATTGAAAAATAAGGAACTCGTGTTCGCCAAAAAAGCAACCAAAAACATTCTGTGGCGCTAATTTTCAATTTTAGAGACATGTAGAACTTTTATTTCACTTATTTACGAGGGAGGTTCGGAAACTAATGCACAATAATTTTTGTCTCCCCTGGTATTGCAACTGGAATTCTGAAATTTCACTTCGATATAGCTTGAAATTTGCGCTACAAAGGGTACTTGGTTTTCATGTGCAGCTCTAGCGAGGGAAGCCGAACTACGAAACAAACATGGCGAGCATGGTACTGTCGTCGACTTGTGAAGAGCAGCGAAGTGTAGTTCGTTATTTGTGGGCCAAAGGGCATTAACCGAGTGAAATTCACAGGGACATGCGTGGCGTGTATGGGGACGACTGTATGGATCGTAGTAATGTCTCTAGGTGGAGTACATTCATCCAAGAAGGTCGTATAAACATCAGTCCGGCCGGCGGTAACAGCTGCAGCCCCGCAGAATGTCGGGGCCATTGTGGCAGTAATTTTAAACGACCGGCGTATGCGACTGCGAACATCATCGCGGCAGTTCAACATTTCGCACTGTTCATGACAGATTAAAATTTCGTAAAGTTAGTGCTCGCTGGGTGCCTAGGAACCTGAGAAACAACCACAATGGTCAGCAAATGACGCTGCAGAATAGCATGGCTTTCTGAAAGGTATCGTCACTCGTGATGAGTCCTGGGCGTACCACTACATGCGCGAAACCAAGCAGGTGTCTATGGAGTGGAAACATGCTGGTTCCCCAGAACGAAAAACATTCAAAGTGACTCGCTCTCTGCGAGAAAAGTGCTCATGACAGTGTTCTAGGATTGCATGGTATGTTATTGGTGAACTTTGCTGAACACGGGACCACTGTGAATGCTACCTACATTCAAACTTTGGTTAAGTTGCGTCGTGCCCTTCGCGAAAAACGCCATTAGCTTTAATGCTGACGGTGTCAAACTTCTTCATGACAAAGCTTTCACCCCATGTTGCTGCTCCTGTTCGTTAAAAAAAAATCACCAAATTTGGGTGGGAAGTGCTCCGACATCCACCATTCAGTTCGGACTTTGTACCGTTAGACTTTTATCTGTTTGGTCACATGAAGCAATTCCTGGGCGACCAACTCTTTGCGACAGATGCGGAAGTGAAATCAAGTCTCCAGATGGCTGTACTCCAACCAAATGGACTTCTACGAACAGGTTATATTCAAACTGGTACAACAATTGCAGAAATGTGTTGAAAAGTTAGTAAAAGATGCAAGTTCATTTGCTAATTTTTGTTTTGTTTTGTTACCTATGAAATTTTTTGGTAATAATATTACTGTGCGTTAGTTTCCGATCTGCCTCGTATTTTATTGAAATTTGGCCGAGAAGGACGTACACTTTACAATTATACTTCTTATATTCGAAATTAGCTAGAGTGAATTATTACGACTAAGTCTGCAGAAGAAACATCTTTAAGCGAAGAAGTTACAACGCTCAACAGGCATGAATATATGTTAGAAAGACACACTGAAACGGTACAGAACATCGTCTCCCAACGTGTTCAGCCATAAATTAAGTAACACGTATCTGCTACACGCTACATCTACACTCCACGAGCTACCTTATAACGTATGCTGGAAGGTACTTCGTGTAGCACTGTCATTTCCCTCGTTTCCTGTTCCGGAAGATTCGCGAGACGAACGATTTTGGTAGGTTTCCGTGCGAGCTCGAATGTCTCTAGTTTTACCTTCATGATATTTTTGCGATAGATATGTAGGGCGAAGCAGTACACTGTATGACTGTTCTAGGAACCTACGGTCTTGGAATTTTAACAGCAAACCGATGCACAACGTCTCTCTTGTAGTGTCTGCCAATGGAATTGGCCCAGCATCTCTATGATGCTTTAGCTCTTAGTAAATGAACCTGTGACAAATCACACTGCTTTTCTTTGGATCTTCTCCACTTCGTGACTCAGTCCTATCTGGTACGCACTCCATACTGAAGAGTAATAAAGTACTGGTCGAACGAGTTTTGTTAGGCAACCTCGTAAGCGGATCGGCTACGCTTTCTGAAGATCCTTCGACTGAACCTCAGTCGGGGCTCTACCTTACCTTCGACTTGTATGTGGTCGTTTTTAAATCACTCCTTACACATACTCCCAGATATTCAAAGTATATTACTGCTTATTGTGATTGGTCTGCAGTCTTTCTGCCTATTTATTGGCAATAATAGGCTGTTCTTTAGAAATTCGGATACTTTCCCAGGAAGCTGTCAATAACTGACCAATGGAGCCCCTGTCTTTAGCGCTAATCATATTGGAAGGTTAAAAAACAAGTAAGGGTTAGAGGGGCAGCGTCACACGGGGACCTTACGGACCGCCTCTCCTGGACATTCTTCACACGCATAGAATTTCAAGATCAGTGCCCGGATTTCAATTACCCAAAACGGTATGATGTATTCGTGTAAAACACTCGAAAAATCGACTCAGAAAGATTTCGAGCGCTATCAAGCACAAGAAAATTTTAAATCCTAACAGAGTTACTGGTAGCTGCGTGCGTGATGTTTTAGTGTTGTAACTGCAAGTCACAAGTTCAGTTCTCGTTGCACCCAACTTTTTATTTCTTTTATTTGAATTCTATTTCTATTATCAAGTTGAAATGTGGATTAACAAACCCCGAATAATAATAGTTTTTAACTAAATTTTTTTATTTTTGAGCACTAGTCGTACGAAAATGCTGGTAATAAATCAAAATTCGGTTCGACGTTGCGAATTGTCTTATTGTTAGGCGAAAACAATTTCTAGAAAATTGTTTTTAATATTATGTTTGTATTTAGAAATTAAATAAGTACTTTATTTTTCAATTGTTATTTCGTGTTTTTAAAGTTCCATACCTCATTCTGTAAAAACGGAACCCATATAGGATCGCTTTGTTGTTCGCCTGTCTGTCTGTTAGAAGCCCTTTTTCCCAGGAGCATGTATCAAGTATCAAGTTGAAATCCAGGTCACATACTGAGGTCTACAGTCTCTTGGCGGTGTACAAAACGGAAGTTTCTAAGTCAGTGCAATAGAAAAATACGACCATTTATGTCACATATTTCGACACTGGTAAAGCAACACATCAATACCTACAGGGCATTTCCCGTTGACCTAGAATTACGAAATTTGGCAAGAAGCAACGTTTTACAGTATAACTAAAGGAAAAAAATCGAAAATTGTTAATTTGTGATTACATTAAGCGGAAAAAGTATCTTTTGTCATTTGCATACGACTTCAAATTAAAACGTTCTCGAAAGCCTTGGAACCCCTGGGACCGATATCTTGCCAGTATCGATGTCGACAACAGGAAAAAATCGGCGAGATTCTCGATTCCCGGAATTGATGAAATTTCTGTACACGTAGTTAAGTTTGTACGGTCCCCTCAGTGCGCGAGGCCTACTCGCACCTGGCCAGCTTTTCGTACAGAATTTATTACGAATACTCGCATTTTATAAAATTATTGGGCCTGCCGAAGTGGCCGCGTGGTTCTGGCGCTGCAGTCTGGAACCGCGAGACTGCTACGGTCGCAGGTTCGAATCCTGCCTCGGGCATGGATGTGTGTGATGTCCTTAGGTTAGTTAGGTTTAACTAGTTCTAAGTTCTAGGGGACTAATGACCTCAGCAGTTGAGTCCCATAGTGCTCAGAGCCATTTTTTATAAAATTATTATTCAGTACTTGGATATTAAGTGTTCAGTTCGGTAATAACGACAGAATTCAAATAAAAGTTAAATAACCGCCTACAGCTCTATTGATTCTTCTAAATTTTTATACAGTTCTTAAAAGCGCCGGCCAGAGTGGCCGAGCGGTTCTAGGCGCTACAGTCTGGAACCACGCGACCGCTACAGTCGCAGGTTCGAATCCTGCCTCGGGCTTGGATGTGTGTGATGTCCTTAGGTTAGTTAGGTTTAAGTAGTTCTAAGTTCTAGGGGACTGATGACCTCAGAAGTTGAGTCCCATAGTACTCAGAGCCAGAGCCTTAAAAGCGCTCCGAAAATTCGATCTCTGAAGTGTTCTAACAAGTGCACCGAATTGCCTTAGAAACTCTGCACTGCACTAGCAGTGCACAGTCTACGTAAGGTTCAAAAATGGCTCTGAGCACTATGGGACTCAACTGCTGAGATCATTAGTCCCCTAGAACTTAGAACTAGTTAAACCTAACTAACCTAAGGACATAACAAACATCCATGCCCTAGGCAGGATTCGAACCTGCGACCGTAGCGGTCTTGCGGTTCCAGACTGCAGCGCCTTTAACCGCACGGCCACTTCGGCCGGCAGTCTACGTAAGGGTTGGCTTTGACAGTTATCATTGCATGTTGATGGGAGGTTTTTTTTATGTGGGTTGAGCATTGAAAAAAAGGGAACAAGTGATATTGCAGACACATTTTCAGATTCTCTCAAGTGGGCGGGGAATCCGAAATAATGCTAAGGAAATCTGGCACGGTAAGCAATAAAAGTACAAGTATTGTTGGACATTTTCACACAGACATGAAAAAAGTACAAAAAGTATGAAAAAATTGTAGAAAATATGGAAAAATTATGAAAAATTCCCAAAAGTTTTAGCCAATATTGTTCAAAAATACAACTGACACGTTAAGCATGCCGGATGTTATAAACATTGATTTGACAATTAGAAGTGCATTTTGGCCTGATTTTTGTCTTTTCTCCTTCACGTTGCCAGTTGTAAGACTTCACGTGTTAGCGAGGAATTCGAAAAACACTAGTCCACGAATCGCTCCTGTCTCCTGACGTGAGGGGACGGAGGGACCTGACGAGGTCTTCAATATAACTGTGGTATTGTGTTCTGGGACACAAAATATTATCGTTGCACATCACATGTGGTCTGAAGCAAGTATCATATTTACAGCCGAAAGCTCACACTAGTATAACTGACCCTCAAATCCGACAAGAATAAATAGTAGTGGTACAAAGTACCATCGCCATGCACCGTACGGTGAATTGCGGAGAACGTATGCAGAGGATGAAGAAAGTCGGAGAGGGCCAAGTTCGTAAGACGTCGATCTGCAGACTGACAACCTAACAGGCAACAGCTAGAGACGTATTCGACGTGGTCTTTTCTACCACTGACCAGACCTCTCAGCAACGATTGCTCCAGCCAGCTCTGGACAAAGGCTCGACTGTTTCTCAGAAGGACTCGCTGGCGACAGTGCAGAGGTGCGGCGGCTACCCGTCAGTTCAGTGACTCTACCGGCCGTTTAAACGCAGCGGGTCGCTTCCCCGGCGGCTGCGCGGCGCGGCGGCTCGCGCCCGCCTCCGGCTGTTGCCGCAACAGGCAACTGGCTCAAGGATAGCGGCGCTAGCTCTCTCCTGTGGCCGCAGCCAGTCGCCACCCTACCATTAAAAACCTCACCAGCCGCCGAGGCGTCACCAGCAGCAGCTGACGTCGCGCACTCGGCGACAAATTGTGCTGCGTTTACAGGTGTCAACGCGTGTCTATCCGCTACACTTTGGAGCAGCGATAGACAACCTTTGGGAGCCCGCGGGGCGGTTCGTCACGTAACGCGACAGCAGCGCTCCTACTCAGGACTACAGCGTCTGTGAAGTTAATGTTTAGTAGGTAAAGGCACCTCTTTCCCGACACGCCACACCAACAAAATATGCCTCGAAACACGCGGGTTTGAGAATTCATTCGTATTTACCCTATCTTCTGAGGTTAATTTATTTACGTGTCGCGACACTGTTTCTTTATTTACGACGTTTAACAATAGCTGTCTTAAAAAATTCCATTGCAAATTTCTGCAACGCCTTAGTAAAGAAACAATGTTCATTACACGCAAATAAATGTAACACGCTGAAAATGGAGTACTAAGCATCTTGAAACATCATCGTAGAAAAATTAGACGCCTATAAAAGCAACTAATTCCAGCTAAACCATAATAAATTACATTCATTTTCTACAATATAAAAGTGGGAGCCTCGCTAGTTTACGACAGTCAGTTTTAGCCCTGACGACGACCATGGAGGTAGTGGTCGAAAGCGTGGAGTTTTATCCTGAATTGACGCGGCATGTACACCGAGAGATTTTTATTCAAGAAATACGTCGCGAAATACTTCGTAGCCATTCATTTTCTACAGCTGTGGTTTTATAATACGTCTGCAATGGACAACAGTGATTTACTAACGTTAATAAGAGAAAGAATAGAGAAACGAAACACAGCAGACAGGCAAAACCCGGTCGACAAACAATTAGGAGTAACTGTGCGATTTTTGGCCAAAGCTGGTCATTAGAATTTTTGAAATTTAGTGTGTTAATACCCACAACCAGTTCTAGCTAGCAAGCATCTTTCAAATATCTGTCGAAAAATACTTTTGATGACTGGTCGCAAAGGCCTGGGTTGTATCTGTAACAGTAAATAAATATAGCCATCATTCCTTCGTTCATTTTAAAAAGTTGGATAACTTATATCGGTTGCATTATACAGGAGCCAAACTGGAATTGTAATACTTGCCTATTGTGTTGAATCTTCAACATGAGATTACAGCTCTTAATGGGTAGATCATGATAACATTTTAAATTTTTGAATTCGGTGAATAACTGTACGAAATATTGAAAATCAATTTCTCGTTTACCCTAGAAGACGTCAGATAGGTAACCTGCAACTTGGACCGCGCCCCGGTTGTGACGTTTAGAAATACAGAAGATGCCGCCATGCGTTCGTCATGTGTGGGCAATGCAGCACACTATTGTTTGTACTCTCCGTCGTGAAACTGTTTGCTTTCATATCTGTGATGACACAAACACTAGGAGGGAAAGAACCCAACTCGAATACCTAAAACTGAATAAAAATTATTTTAAAATAAGGATATGTATCGGTTTTACCACCAAACAAGTACATTTATCCGTAAAACTCTCTCATTGTTTACACTCGATGTCTGATGACTAACGACCTAAAAACTACAGAAGCAACAATTGTTGGAGATAATACAGTGAACTAAACAGTTACGGCCATCATATACACAAGTCATAAACGAGGTACTACTTTCATAGTCATTTCCTTTGGGCCTTTGTGCAGCTCCGACGCGGGGTCGGCCTTGTTACTATGGCTCTGGCGGTGTTAGTGTCAGAGGATGACCGGATGACATTACTGTCGCCACCCCGAACCCCCACCCGGGACAGAATTAGTGTACCCCAGCTGTCTGCGTCTAGTGTAAGCTGTGACATAGTGGGAACGTTTCCAAATGTCTGCGACTTGTGTAACTGAGGTGGAACGTGGGGACCAGCCCGGTATTCACCTAGCGGGATGTAGAAAACCGCCCAAAAACCACATTCAAGCTGGCTGGCATACTGGCCTTCGTCGTTAATCCGCCAAGCCAGCGCGCGTACCCGGGTCCAGGAAGCAGCGCATTAGCGCTTCTCGGCTACGCTGGCAGGTAAATGAGGTACTACTTTGCAGAAGTCCGCAGCTCGTGGTCTCGCGGTAGCATTCTCGCTTCCCGAGCACGGGGTTCCGGGTTCGATTCCCGGCGGGGTCAGGGATTTTCACCTGTCTCGTGGTGACTGGGTGTTGTTATGTCGTCTTCATCATCATCATTCATCCCCATTACGGTCCTTGCCAAGTACGGCGGCGCGGGTCTCCCGCATCATTCCCCTAAGCTCTGTCATGGAGTTTGGGACTTCATCATCATCATCATCATCATCACTTTTCAGAAAGTTAAATACTTGCGTGAAATACTCTGTGTCAGTAAATGCAATACTGACAGAGTCATACATTTATTTCCAGACTAAAAGATGCTTGCTGTCGTACGTTCGCCTCTTTTTCGCCATCGAAGAGTAAATATGGAGTTTCAATTAACTGGTTAAAACGGAGCAGGATGTAACAGTATGCAAACTTGGTAAGAGCAACAAATGGACAGTTACAATATTTTCAGTACATCCGCACTGCAGTATTCCAATATCAAATTCCACAGTGATGGTATCATATGATGCAACAAAGGATATCAAATTTTTAACCAGGCCTGTCCCTTGCAGTATGTTAACATAGATCTGTATTTCGGTGCAGAACGTCAGTTGTACGAAGGGGCGCTCACTAAGCAATGGAGCAGAGCAGGTTGGTTTTTATTCACGATTCTAATACACCATATTATTACCCACTCTTTTGCCTGCAAAACCCCATTTTTCAACATAATTTCCGTTCAATGCAACGGTCTTTCGCCTCCTTATTGGGAGGGCCTGTAAGGCCGCATGGTACCTCTCTACTGGTCGACGTCGGGGCCAGCGTCTTGCTGCATCACTCCTAACCCCCCCATTATCCACGTACTGCTTCCCACGGAGTGCATCCTTCGTTGGGCCAAACAGATGGTCCTTCGTTGTTCTTGATGGTCTTCTGTTAGGCAGCGAGGAACCCAGCGGAACACACGCCTTTGAGTACCCCAACTTACGGGCGTGTGTCTCAGCACTATCAACGGAGACTTCTAGTTTTGCAGCGAAGTGTTTCATTGCACTCCGTCGATCACCTCGAATGAGAGTGTCCGCACGCTTCGAAAATGCAAAAGTCACAAGTGCGTGCGACCGGCTACGTAAAGTGCAGCAACCTATCGGAACTTCATCAAACTATAGGGCACCGAAGCGGGAATATTCCACGTTGTCCTCCAGCAAATTCCGCATATTGTCAACCGAAATTGGCGGTGAAAAATAAAGTGTTACCTTACTTACTGAATGTCGCTCGTAGATAACGGAGTCAAGACGGATGCTGAAATATCAATGCCGCGCGGGACGTGCAGTTGTCAGTTTGCAAGCGTACAAGATCGACAAGACGTGTGGCATTTACCGTTTTTACTATCTACAAAAATATGTAATAGTCTTTTACATGGTACTGTTTGTTCAGCCACTTGTTCATCTGTAATTTTTACAGTTCACTTTCAAACACTGATTGTACAGATTGTACAGAAACGGAGTGTTCTACAGATAAATGGCCCTCGTAGATGGTAGAACACATCTTTGTATTTCAAAATAACCTTTATTCAGTATTATCCGTTTAAGCTTGGGTGCTTCCCTTGTAGGTTACGCCTGAGCCGTACGCACTGTTGCAATGTAAAATATACACTTCCAGATATTATACAGCTCAAGCAAAACCACAGAAAGGCTAAGGAAAACCACCACTTACAGAGTTTACCAAAAAAACTAATGTGGGATTCCCGCTTTCTCTTAAAGTGCAGGTACTTTATTTTTAGTTTTAACACACGCGATACCGTCTTCTATGCATACCAAGTAGTCTCAGAATTGGAAAGGCGTAACCCAGAACCAAAGAGCAAACTTCTCTCCCCTGCCACTATATTTCTCTACAGCACTTTTCACTCACTGGCCCATTAAGTAACTGAGATCTCCCGGTCCATAGCCATATTACAAGTTACCTCGAACTGGGTGTGCGAACAAACACAGTACAGTGATTAAACGTGCAGCAGAATAATGCTGTCTCAGCGTTACAACGCAGCAAGGCCCGTCCCTCAATCTCTCTCACTCCAGACGTGCAGTTCATCCAGTTCTTAGGTCTTTTGTTATCAATTAATACACGTTATGAGAGATTTGAGGTTATTACACGGAAGACAACAAAGCTCAAACAATCTACAGTTAAGCAATACTTTTGCGAGGTTGGTGAACTACGCCACGCTATCTTCTTGAAAAGTTGATACCAAACACCCGAAATTTGCCTACGTTGTTAAACGTTAATGCCAAGGCCACATCGTTCCTCTTTCCGCAGTAGAAACCACACACATTTAGATAGCGATGCATTAGGGGTTGCAGTCCATTTTCTGTGTTTGTCTGATTGCTGTCGCATAGTCCCTTCACACCACAATCGCAACACTGCTGTCTGAAAGGCGAAATAACGTAATCTCAGCAGGCCGTGCTATTTCAGACGGCCAGGCTTTCTGCCCAGGATGTCTCCCCGCTCGGACGATTACTTGTCAAATGGACAAGTAGCAATAAACCACGACGTAACGTTCCTCCACAAGATCCAGACACAGCATTCGTCCGACCGAAAGAAACGGTAGAGATTTTATTCCGCAGTCGTTATTCTCTTAAAATGCGCACTGCACAGTTATTCTACATCTCTCTACAATAAGCGAAGAACTAAAATATCTGCAACTGTTTGTTAAACAGCACCCAGTCCACATCAGTCAAACCAGCGTACTTGCGTAAAATTCTCGTATCTTAAATACTTTAACCATTCAACATCTAGAATTCACCTTACTTTACTATTGGTTTGAATATAATGCTCCTTTCTACAGAAAATATAAACGATAACGAACAAAGAAACTAACCACCACATTCGCATAATTTATAAAGTTATGTAGCCTTCATAGTGTTACAGTTCGAGACTTGTTCACGGATTTACATCTCAAAAAACCACGAAAACTCTAGAAGGATGATATTACCAACGATTTTCTCGTGGGGAAAAGCACTCTTGAAGCATAACAACTGCGGTTCGCATCCTGCCCTAAGCTGGAGATAGCTAGGTTTCAATGGAGAGCATTGGTATGAGTCATGCGCTGGCAGTGGGATGCCGTTTCCGGGAACGTTAGGACACAGTGTTCTTGCCGATTCCGTGTTTAAAAGCGCCGCAGGATGTATTTCCTCCACTTCTCTCCGGGGGCCTTTCAAACTACATCAGGGTCAGCATCTTAAGAACCAACGCGAAAATGACTGATTTCGCTTATAATGTGCCATTATACTGTATATCACTAGAAGAAGGAACATGGAATGAAAATACTGTTACACGCAGGGAATATCCCTCATACTTAAGTCTGCTGTTGTTAATAATTGACAGGATGCCAGACTTCGTCCTGTGAACTTAGTGTATACATCGGTCCGTATTCCTCGACAATGCATTCAGGGGTTCTGGGGATTTCCTCCGCCCGGGGATGGGTGTTTGTGTTGTCCTCATCACGTCTTCACCGCTCGGGATAGTGAATTGGGAATTTGTAACGGCGCTGATAACCACAAGGAGCTGAGCACTCCACAAACCAAATATCATCATCAACATCATCATCATCATCATCATCATCATCATCATCATCATCATCGATAACGCATTCCAAGCACTATTTCTTTACTTTTTGTCATTTTTATTACGTTACGCACTGGTTGCGAACTTGTCTCCAGTATCTACAGAAAACAGATACTATAATTTTGCGATCAGCTTGCATTCAGCAAGGTGTCTCCGAAAACGGTGAGTGAGTGGTGAACTTGTCTGCAATATCTACAGAAAACAGATACTATAATTTTCCAATCAGCTTGCATTCAGCAAGGTGGCTCCGAAAACGGTGAGTGAGTGGTGCTAATTTTCTAGGGTATTTTTCGTTTTATAAGTTCATTAGTTTTCTAGTACCTTTTTTTTTTGTTTTCGACACTGTTCAGTAGTGATGAAGTTACAAACAGAGCAGCATCTCAAACAGAAAATATCACACCTGTCTCTGGGGAACTGTACCACTATTCCCGTGATACTGATGCAGAAACCCACGCTTGCCATAACGTTCTAGTAGGCGAGACAGGAAGGCAAGCTGGAGCTTATCAAATTGTATCTTGTGTTCGGAACTGATGTCTCACAAACACAACATTCAGTACATTAGGCATAAAAACGCACAAACGTAACTTATACAGCGGATCTTGTTGGTTATATGCAATAAGGCGCTTTTGGAAACAGATACGATTTATTGTACCATTAACTAGATTTTGAGCCATGCAGGCCGATATGAATAATGTGCATTGCCCTGCCTCGTGGTATCTTTGAAAATTTAATTCCGATAACGTACACTGTAAGTAAGCTGGTGGTAAGCTCGTGGTATCCATGACAAATTAATTCCGATAACGGACATTTCCAGTAGCTTACACAAATTTTACGTTATCGAAATTAAATTGTCAAGGATACCACGAGGCAGTACTATCACCACGACGCTAGCGTCTAGTTCCACACGGTCCAGACAATAATGTACTTTTAACACCTCCTTTTGATGATGAGCGTCCGCAGCTCGTGGTCGTGCGGTAGCGTTCTCGCTTCCCACGCCCGGGTTCCCGGGTTCGATTCCCGGCGGGGTCAGGGATTCTCTCTGCCTCGTGATGACTGGGTGTTGTGTGATGTCCTTAGGTTAGTTAGGTTTAAGTAGTTCTAAGTTCTAGGGGACTGATGACCATAGATGTTAAGTCCCATAGTGCTCAGAGCCATTTGAACCATTTTTTTTTTATGATGAGCCTGCAATGGTTCCAAAATTAGTTACTTGTTAAGTAAATCGCTCAAAATTGAAGTAAATCACTGCATATAACACCTATATATATGCCACTAATTTAAATCACAATCGCAGTACACATCCACAAGGAATAACTTACAAGAGTGCCCAACCAACGGCCATAAGATTTTTTCCCATGCATTCAGTGACACTCAACCACTGAGAAAATGCTACTGTCAGGATGGGCAACTGCCCTGCAAAACACAAGCCCAACTCAGAAGACTGTAAAACATCATCATCTCATTTCGACATGTAAAATGAGTCAGAAATTATCGCTGGTTTACCAATGGAACCCGCCTGCAATTTAGTAATAGGAACCCAAACAAATTACAGGAAACAAACTAGGCTAAGAGCGACATGATTTAAACTGAGAACTTCACATTTAGGTTTGCAAGTTTTTAACCGGTTTCCTTTGTTTGAGCTTTCTTACTAACTGGTCGTTACTAATATATGGAGTGCCTGGAGATGCTTACATTTAAACGTTTGCGTAGCCCAATTTCCACTTTTCGCCCCAGCCAGTTACCGAGTTAAAAGCGGCCTCTATCGTAGGCCATGTGTGCTTGATACGCCCAGACAGCCGCCCATCATTCGCCGTCCGCTCGTGACGTCACGGATGACGTAAGGTTCAATATTTGCAGCCGTTTAATAGCTGGCGCCGTAGTGCCAACTCATTTCCTTAGCTCCCCGACCAGAAATAGTCAATGGAGCAAACAACAGTTCTTTCGGTCTACACATAACAGGAGACGGTGTTTTTGGCATGAACAGCCCTCTGGCTGAAGGAAAGAAAAACTATACGCGACATATTATTTCGAGAGGTTCAATCTCAGTTGTATAAATTTTAATTAAATGAGATTTTTCAATCATTCTGGATGATCTCCAGATCTAAAACAAACTAAAATTAAATATATAGCGTCAAATATTTTGCAATAACAAGAAAATGTAATTTTACATACATGTAGCACTTTCTATAATTTTAACAACATCACTCTTGTTAAACTCTTGATACCCCCACCATTCCCCTTTCCTTTCCCATCCCACAATCATCATTACTCCATTTCCCCCTCGACTTTCCCTCTTTTTCTCCTTTCACCCTCCTCTACCTCCACCGGATGTCTAATTAAAACACTGACCGCAGTTACAAAACACAGAAATCTGATACTGGTTCCTGAAGAGACAACACAGGTTGTTGCCGCAAGTACTTAGATAAATTCTACATTTATTTACAACTCTTTTCTCGGATTATTGTAAAATAATCCACGGCATATATTATATTTACTTTGTTTTAGATCTGAAGATTGTCCATAGTCATCGAAAGGTGTCATTAAATTTAAAAAAATATGCAACCGAGACTGAACAATACATGACAAACAAAAAAATTAAGGTTGTATACAGCGTAAATGC
This sequence comes from Schistocerca nitens, assembly GCF_023898315.1. Taxonomy (NCBI): domain Eukaryota; kingdom Metazoa; phylum Arthropoda; class Insecta; order Orthoptera; family Acrididae; genus Schistocerca; species Schistocerca nitens. Next base: position 295,337,802 of record NC_064619.1, read on the forward strand.
TCATGAAAATATCTAGATTTGCTATTAGAAAACATTTTTATTCTTCTCAGATAAACAGAGGAGGAGGAGGTAACTGTTTAAATTCTCGTCAACAACGAGGTCATCAGGGACAGAGTGCACGCTCGATTAGCGAAGGTAAGCGGCCGTGCCCTTCTGGAAGAACCATCCTGGAATTTGCCTTAAGCAGTTTAGGGAAACCACAGAAAACCTAACTAAGGCTGATCGGACACGGGTTTGAACCGTCGCCCTCCCCGAATGTGAGTCCAGTGTGCTAACCATTGCGCTACCACGCTCGTCCTCCGACAAGTACTCCTAACAAAGGATCTCTTTACTATTTTGCCACACCTTTTTGTTATTGTTCCATGTAATGCATTTATACACGACCAAGTAAGTACCCTGGATATTCCCCCATTTGGAGCAAATGAATAAAGTACTTTTGTTAGGCAGTCGTCTGCCGTCTGCTAATGTTAGTCTTCGCAGACGAAACGATCAACGGGAAAAATACAGCTCATTCTGCAGCATCGCCGTGGCTTATATTGTCAACTAAAACTTTGCACAGGCCTGGGATTCGATCCGAGAAACTTGTATTTCGCAGTCATCGCTTCTTTGTGTCACGAACACGCCTCATATGCCCTTTCATGATTTCGACCCCAGAATAGAGTAGGGAGTTCTTCATTAACGAAGTTCTGTGTCTCTATATGAGTATGCTTTCGTCTCGATGCATATTCATATACGTCACGTGTAATCAAAAAGAGCGATATCATATTATTCTGCTGCTACAGCGAATAGCCGAAGACGGAATCAGTTAATTACCTCAATAACTAAACTGAACAACTAAGAGATGGTGACTGGGCTAATAACGAAAGATACGCATTATTCAACACGCTGATGAGTTCTTTGGTTCAGTTTTATTGGACGTGATTTACGGCTTTAAGTTCCATTAGATAAAAGGAAATTTCACCTGCATGAAATTTCTCGTTTAAGAGTTTGTCAGCTCCCAATGGCACTTATGCTTTCGCAGTTGATCGCAAAAAATGATTGACACACTACGATCATCAATATTTACAAAATACCAATGTTGAGAGCTCGAAAATCAATGATGCCGTATCGATACCGAAGTCTTTGAACCATCACAACCTCTATGTTTAGAAGGAAATATGGACCTACAACGTCGGCAGAAGCACCATTCTACATATTACAACTATTTACATTTTTTGTTAAAACAGAATCTTTCTTTATGCATCTCACAAGCTATAAGTAATCTCACAACTCTTATTACGAAAAAAAAAACCAAGCATGCAGCCCAAAAAATTAAAAAAGAGCGTAGGAAGAGTTTCAAGTGTGGCATCATATATTAAACAGGGTTAATTAGCAATTAGATGTCCTGAGGTTTTAAACATATCAGTGTCACTCGATCCTAGATTCAAAATCACACATTTTCAAGACGCTTTATCTTTTTCGAAGACAATCAATGCTAACAATAACTTGGTTTAACTGTCGCAGAGCCGCGCGGGATTAGCCGAGGGGTCTTAGGCGCTGCAGTCATGGACTGTACGGCTGGTCCCGGCGGAGGTTCGAGTCCTCCCTCGGACATGGGTGTGTGTGTTTGTCCTTAGGATAATTTAGGTTAAGTAGTGTGTACGCTTAAGCCCCATAAGATTTCACACACACGTTTTTAACTGTCGCAGAATGTCGCAGCAACTGTCAGTGAGGAGGGGCAACGTACTTATGTATTACAGTAAAAGTGAGAACTAATTTATCGAACGAACTGCATTATATACCATAAAAATAATTTGCACATAGAAAAGAATCTGTCACCATAGTTTAATTATTATCTAAAAGTCATTAGATCTTAACAAGATACGTTAGAAGTATGGAATGACAGCACTGGCACTAACTATCCTATGTTTAAAAAAAAAGAAAGAAACTTTCAAATGTTTTACTGTGAAGCCGCAACGCCGGCTTCTGGAAGGCAGTTCTCAAAAAGCAAGGTACACTTAGCTAGAAGTTTAAAGTACCGTTTGTGAAAATTATTTTCACAGTGAATACAAAGAACACTGTGATAATACTCATACATATGCGATAATAGACTTCCTTATATGTTGCGTTGCTCGACGATCCTAAAATTTATCATTTTATCCCATAGTTCAGTTAACATCGATGATGGTATTGAGGCCGTTGATTTTCCAACATTACGCGTTCCTAATATGAAGCAAACGCACGGCAGAATGCGGGGTATGTATATTGTACGTCACTGCGAGACGAAGGTGGAGTTCTCATACTCTCCCAGCACCCTCCCTCCAGTAATCAGGACGCGGGTTGTGGCACTCCCCCCCCCCCCCTCCCCAACCTTCACGGAAATTGGCCACTTAAAATATGCGCGCATAATAATCTAGCTACGATTCATGAGACTCACTCTGTCATTTTCGCAGAAAATTCGAACCTAACGTGAAAATTCAAGAGCGCACGTCGTACAAATTATTCCATAAATCTCTACATGTACAACTGCTCTGTAAATCACTGTAATGAACATACGAAAGGGTACTTTCTAAAGCGGAATAAATTTTGTTCTCAAGTTCTGTTCACAAACGGAATATGGGATGTACATTTGCGCACCTTGTTCCGAGCAAGTTAACATTGGTGTATATAATCGGCCCTTCAGAGAGAGATATGGAGGAGTTTAAAAAATTCGTGGTTTCCTGTATGAAACTAGGTCTCCGAATTTTTTAAAATGCGAGGTCGTTATAAAAATGAGCGATCATTCGTGTTGCCACCTATAATATAAGGACGGGTGAGAAGTTGCTCCCTGTTTGTAAGTGTCCATAAGTTTTTTAATGTTTGCTATTTATTAACGAACGTCGTTGTGTTTTGTCACAGGAACCCCGAGAATACCTTGACCTTCCTTAGCAACTTTTGTGGTCAACGACGAGAAACCAAGAAAGTTGACTTACAGTTCAAATGTTCAAATGTGTGAAATCTTATGAGACCTAACTGCTAAAGGTCATCAGTCCCTAAGCTTAAACAACACTTAACCTAAAGTATCCTAGGGACAAACACACACACCCATGCCTGAGGGAGCACTCGAACCCCCGCCGGGACCAGCCGCACAGTCCATGATTGCAGCGCCTTACACCGCTCGGCTAATCCCGCGCGGCGTTGACTTACAGGAGCGCGCTCAGATCTCTTCGTAGTTTGGCAATCTGGAGCCCTTGATCGGCGAAGGTGCCGGTGTGTGCATGGCCCTCATGCCACACTTGATGCTAAAACCATCAGAAATTGTCACACCAAGCCGCTGACAGTGGGTCAGTTGCGGATAAACCACGAGGTGGACGACCTGCGGTGGGGCTATCCCCAGAAAATTTAGCGACAGAGAGGGATATCAGAATGAGATTTTCACTCTGCAGCGGAGTGTGCGCTGATATGAAACTTCCTGGCAGATTAAAACTGTGTGCCCGACCGAGATTCGAACTCGGGACCTTTGCCTTTCGCGGGCAAGTGCTCTACCAACTGAGCTACCGAAGCACGACTCACGCCCGGTACTCACAGCTTTACTTCTGCCAGTACCTCGTCTCCTACCTTCCAAACTTTACAGAAGCTATTGACAGTCTGGTTCGCAGGAGAGCTTCTGTAAAATTTGGAAGGTAGGAGACGAGGTACTGGCAGAAGTAAAGCTGTGAGTACCGGGCGTGAGTCGTGCTTCGGTAGCTCAGTTGGTAGAGCACTTGCCCGCGAAAGGCGAAGGTCCCGAGTTCGAGCCTCGGTCGGGCACACAGTTTTAATCTGCCAGGAAGTTTCAGAGAGGGATATCTTCACGCGCAATCTTGGTAAATCAACACGCCGGTCAGCTCGTGAGACTGGAATCAGCAGGCACAAGGCGTGTGTCGTGTTAAAGAAGGACCTGATCTGGTGACTATTATGTTCAAGAGTTATCGTTGGAGAATTTACAAGCGGATGGAATATAGGGAAGTTATGCTGTCATGGCATAACGGCTGGCCGGATTTGTTCAAGAACGTTATCTTGAGTGATGAGGGGTTTTTGACGTTGGGCGATTCGTCAATCGACACAGCTGCCATTATTGAGCACGAAAAAAAAAACCAGGAATGACAACTGAACAATCACAAAGTCGACCAAGATTGACAGTCTGGTGCAGTATGACCACGGATCGTCTCATTGGTCCCTTCATATTGCGGGGCACCTGAACAGCGACTGGTATCGCCAGATGCTGAATGAATATGTGTGGCCACAGATATCACAACGGGACAATGTTGCGAATATCCTTCTTCAGCAAGACAGACCTCATTTTGTCTGCATCGTTCGTGACTGACTGGACGAACACTTTCCAGGACTTTGGCTGGGACGGCGAGGACCCCACGAATGGCCTCCGAGAAGTCCCGACCTCACCCCTTGTAACTCCTTCTTGTGGGATTGGGCCGAAGAAGAGATGTGCCGAACAAATCCACGCACTCTGGACAAATTAAAGGAGAGGATCACAGCTGATCTCGGAAATGTACCTGTGACTGTCTTGCTGAAATCAATTTGATAACATTCCTATACGTTTACGTCGTTTGGTCGACAATGCAGGAGCGAACGTGGAATTGTAGTGTAGTACAAATATTCTCTGAGGACCGACAACAACTTGTTCCCTCTACAAATATTCATTAATAAAAATTTTATGGACATTTAGAACTAGTGAGCTACTTCTCACCCACCCTGTATACGGCTCTCAATGTCACCGGTTATCCTCACGTAATTTGTAAAGACACATTTGAGCAGCATTCCTGTATAGGCTGGCCATCATAAGCGATACCCAGAGAAGCTTTAGTTTCGGAGTCTGCTGCCAGTAGTGAAAAACCCACTACGTATTTAATTTTGTCCCCTTTCGAGTGCAGGGTCAATACTGCCCTCAATCAAAGCGCAGGCCGGGCGTTACGTGACGTGATCGGGAGAAAGCCCCGGCCGCGTGGTGCGCTACGGTGTCCTTGGCATTCTGTGCGCGCGCTCCTCCTGACCCGCATTTCCCGACGTACACCAGACAGGACTAGCCGCCGCCAACAGCATTGTCACCTGAGGCACAGGTGTAGCCTCGGGCCGGGGTATGACAGCCCACCAAGTGAATACAATGTCAAAGGACAGAAGGAAGATCTAGAGTTTAACGCCCCGTCGACATCGAGGTCATTAGAGACAGAGCTCAAGCTCGGATTGTTTCAAGCATTGGGAGGAAATCGCCGTGCCTTTTCAAAGGAATCATCCCGGTATGTAGCCGGAGCAACTTAAGAAAATTACGGAACACTTAAATCTGTATTGCCAAACGTAGATTCGAACCGTCGTCCTCCCGAATGCGAGTCCAGCGTGCTAACGTCTGCGTCATTTCGCTCGGTCACACTGTCGAGGACGTTGTCCCCACAACGACAGGAGCAGACTTTCTGTGGTTTCGCAAATAAGACTGCTGTATCTGCCAGATGTAGGGCCCGCCCCGTACTCACACAGTGAGCACTGGGAACGAGGCGGGAATCACGCGTTGCTGCCCTAGGGAATGTATTAAAAGAGGTGAATTACCTGTGACTTCCTTCGAACTGTTATGAAGTGTAAGGCCGGTATGTGTATTATGTTGATAGCTAAATAACGCTTGTAGAGTACCGTGCTGTGGTTGTGCTCTTACGTGTGAGCACGCACTGAGAGACAGAAGGGGCTGAAACTTGGTGCTGGTACACAGTCTCTTACTCTCGAAGAGCACCGAGGTCCTCAAGATATAGCTACTTAGGCACTTGTTCCATGTATAATTTTAACGATTCTTTTATCGAAATGGTGTGCAACGAGCCGGATTACAGGATATGTAGACAAGATTATTATTAACCTTAATGAATATGTTTCTAGTCCTATTCAGGCAACTACACTTACAAGCAGATGTTTTTTTCAGGTCTTGTTCTTCCATTTTCTTCTTGTTTAAATTGTTTATCGTCCATGTTTAACTTTCAAACATGGGTACGCTCTAGATAAATACCTCCAGAAAAAACTTCCTAACACTTAAATCTACATTCAATATTAACAAATTTCTCTTCTTCATGAACGTTTTTCATTGCACTGTCAGTCTACATTTTATATCCTCTCTACTTCGCCTATTATCAGTTATTTTGCTGCCCAAATTGCAAAACTCATCTACTACTTTAAATGTCTCGTTTCCTAATTTAATTCCTTCAGCATCACCTGATTTAATACGACTACATTATATTATCCTTGTTTTGCTTCTGTTGACGTTCATCTTACATTCACCTTTCAAGACACTGTCTATTCCGTTTAACTACTCTTCCAAGTCCTTTGCTGTCTCTGACAGAATTACAATGTCATCAGCAAAACTCCAAGTTTTTATTTCGTCTCCCTGAAGTTCAATTCCTATTACAAATTTTTCGTTGGTTTCCTTCACTGTTTGCTCAATGTACAGATTGAATAACGTCATGGATAGGCTGCAACTCTGCCACACTCCTTTCCCAACCATTGTTCCCCTTCAATGCTCCTCAACTTTTATAACTACCATCTGGTTTCTGTATAAGTAGTAAATAGCCCTTCGCTTTCGGTACTTTACCCCTCCTACTTTCAGAAGTACAAAGAGAGTATTACAGTCAAAATTTTCAAAAGCTTTCTCTACGCCTACAAATGTTATAAACGTAGGTTTGCCTTTCCTTAACCTATCTTCTAAGACAGTGGTTCCCAACGTGGGGGAGGGGGTGGGGGGCAATTATCTTTGACTGAGAGGTAAAATAGAATTTTCTGAGGGATAAAAACTAAGTCACGAAACTAAATTATTTTCAAAAGATCATTACTATTATCACAATTTTGTAGGACTCTAATATTGATTGTATAAGTTATCAATCATCACTTTTTCTGAAGTAGTGGCATTAATGTGATGGAGGTTACAGGTTCCTCACATAGACTACCCACCACACACATATAGTGTGCTTTGTCCAGTACATCGATGATGATCAAAGTGAGATATATATACGTAAAAAATGTTTCATATCTCAAGAAAATGTCTTCCCCAAGTTTTAGATAGTATCTGTAGTAGTCCCAGAAATTGCTTCATTACTCGCTTCAAAACAGATAAATGGATTAACAGACAGCATGACAGCCATTGGCCGAGCGGTTCTAGGCGCTTCAGTGTGGAACCGCGCGACCGCTACGGTCGCAGGTTCGAATCCTGCCTCGGGCATGGATGTGTGTGATGTCCTTAGGTTAGTTAGGTTTAAGTAGTTCTAAGTTCTAGGGGACTGATTACCTCAGCTGTTAAGTCCCATAGTGCTCAGAGCCATTTGAACCATTTGACAGTACGACACAGCAGTGACTTCATAAGGGCTACTATAGTGTTGTACACAGTATTATTATTACTATTAGCGGCCGTGGTCAGATACAAAGCATTAACAGCCTGAAGTTCCAATTTCTACCAGTTCAGAAGTAAGGAGTGTAGCAATCAAGTAATTTACGAACAATAAGCATAGTGCACACATTTTAACTTGGCTGATTTTAAATGAGGTAGCAGTGTGCAGGTCAAGCAAGTGCCGCGATGGAGAGGGCAAACGCAGGACAAGCATGTTTTGTAATACGTGTCTAGTGGATAGTTAGCTTTCTTATCTAAGAACAGTTGTGGACAGCACTTGCGATGCACCACAAATTTCTTCATCATTCATTCTAACACGCACACACACACACACAAACTAAATATAATCCATCTTTCATCATTTTATACATAAAAGTGTTGCAAGAAAAGTCTTTTAGTTACTACGTACAGAAGTGGTGATTATGTGGTGGAGGGAGGGGCAACAGACAGAAAGGGGAGGGGGGAGGGAGGCAAGGCGGGGTTACTTGCTAATGTCTGATTGCACACAGGGGTAATGGTCTAAGAAAGGTCGGGAAACACTGTTCTAAGATAAGTCGTAGCGTCAGTATTGCCCCACATGTTCCTACATTTCTCCGGAATCCTTTACCATACTATAAATCTCTCTATTACTGGGGAAACTGTTCCCTTTGCGGCCTATTTCTACATTATATTTACAACGAACACAATCTGAAAAAGTCCTTTTACGAATAAACCTTCTCTTAGGCTCCAAAAACAACATGGAATGAATTACTAGTAAACGATCACCCTGGTAAATTTTTCCCAAAAACTAGTGAACATGTGGTATTCATTCACAACTAGGTTTTCCCAATGTCACAATTGCTTCTTATCACATAACCACGCACGACTTTTTCTTGATGTTTTGTGGGACATTCTTTTGTTCCGAACGATGTTAAAAACCTATGCTGACACTGATTTAGCAAGCAACAGTATATCTGCCGTTTCTGGTTACCCCAGAAAGACTGACTGTAAGATCAGGTACACAATACTACTACAAAACAGATCCAAGTTTACAACTACTGGTCGCTATGTTTACTGTCAAGGATAAATAAAGAGAGACTATCTCAGATTTGTCTGTGCATGCGATGAGAGTACGGTACCCCTTTTAAAATGAAAATATTTGAGGAGTTTCCATCATCGGAATCCGATGCACACGTGAACTAAGGAACAAGATGTAGTGTACTAATTACCACGTTATATGCGAATGGCACTGAGTTAAAATCTGCAGTTCGCAGAGTGCTCTGATGCGAACGTCAGACTGAACGGCTACTTTCTTTCTCTTCACGATAGCATCTCACGTGCGTGCCTTGGATTTCACTTTATTTCTTCTTTTCATTTGATGTCTGAAGAGAATGCAGTTATATCAAACTTAATACAATGTCATTCCTGTAATTCACGCTACTAAATCGCACTTTTCACACGCCTTTGGCCAAATGCATTCCGAATAAATTAATATCAAGTTTCTGACTACCACAACTAACAGAAAAATTCGGGTATACCAAAATTTTAAGCACGAACGACTGCCATTCTACAAAGGGTGGACATTAATAAAAACGACAAACCACAGCGATGGATTCCTGATTGGAAATGTGTCCAGAAATGCATCGTTGACAGTAGATGGCGCTGACGAATGAAAAGTTCCTCTGACCACGTGCAGTGTGTTCCTTGTGTTTTGTAGGCTGTGTGATTGATGCACCATACTGTAAGATGCAGAATAGTGGGGAATTCATGTCGGGAAGAAGCTGAGATGGTGCTTGCGCACGGCCAAGCAGATGGAAACGGTCGAGAGGCAGCACGGCTGTACCAAAACACGTAACCCCACAGACACCAACAACAACACACAACATTCAAGCCCTTTTTGGGCGTTTTAGCCATCATGGATCCTTTCAGACGTGCTGGGAGGCGGCGGACTGTGCTTACATCAGATTTGGACGGCTAGATTTCTACAGGATATTGAGATGAACCCCAGAACAAGTTACAGGCAAGTGGGCCGCCAGGTCGAAGAAAGGTTGTCTGTATCCTCCACGACAACTGCTACTATCCTTATCACCTGCAACAAGTGTAAGGATTATCAGCAGCGGATTTCCCTTTACGGGAAGGATGGTTTTTGCACCAGACCATCACAGTTATGGGATTTCTGGCATCAGCAATCCATGGTGCGGCGTGTGAACGCGTACACTGCACCCCATGCAGAGCACTTTGAAAATCTGTTGTGACGTGGATGCGATGCAGCTCTTTACTGTGTTCCGGGACGATTTTTTTTTCGTTGTACGCACACCGTCTATTTCCGGACGCACATCCATAGGACATTTTTTCCTCCATTTCCAGTCAGTAGTCCGTCCCTGCAGTTTGTCGTCTTTATTAATGTTCATCCCGGATTTCGACAACTTCCCCGTGCTGCAGTCAGTCATAAATCGAATCACTTAATTCGCAATCGAGAAACGTAGGTCTTCTGTGCCTACCTCACCACGTATTATGCATTCAAGGGCATCGGATTTACATAACGTGAGACCGTTCTCAACGCAAACACGCAGCGTTTAGGCGGAGTAACGATGTGAAATCTTTCCGAGAGCGAACAATACCTACGAGTTCGCAGCGCTGTATTGATTTTTTTGGAGCACCAGAGCCTAACTTCCTGAAAACTCAATATGTAAATCAGACTTGTGCGTGCAGGAAGCAAGCAATTCAGAGCTCCAGAGATCGCAATTTCAGCTGACCATCACGTTTGTGAATTGTCTGCAGCGGCCTTCCGACGACAACGGAAACCATAAACTTGAGGTTCCGCTTGTATCTCCCATTCGCGGATACCTCTCATTTCTACAGAATTTTGTGGAGAGTACGTAACAGGAAATCAAGACCCGAGAACTGGAGAGGCAATGTAATGAAGAGCGAGTACAATCCTGTACGAACCGAATGCTGTTTAGTGATATAAGTGCATTTGGATCGTTCTAATGTGAAACTGAGCTAAAAGAAACTGTTTAAAGGAAACTGAAAGAAACCTGATGGAAGAAGAAACGCGCAAATCTGAAAAACAAATGAACGAGACAAAATACATGTCCAAAAGAATATCCCCTCAATCTGTCTGTACTTCACTAGAGTAATAATGTTCTTCAGGATATAAGTAACTAGATACAATGAAGGAGAAAATGATAAGGCTTGAGAAAAAGGAAACGATAATCTCAACTGAGAGTAAAGCAGCTTAAATCCGCAATTCACCGACATGAATCCCATCTACATTTACGGGACGTAATCGGAAGGTCAGTTTATGCACAAAATGGCAACACTTCCCCAACTATGGACGCCAAAGAGACAGCACGGCTCAGTATTTCTGCAGGGGTCTTCCAACGACTTGTTGAGTCGATGCCACGTCCAGTTACTCCACTGCGCCGGGAAAAAGAAGGTCAGTCGCGATATTAGGAAGTATCCTAAGACTTCTGTAACCACAGCGTGAATTTAAGTGATATGAAGTCTTTTCTAAAGATATTTGTTTGGGATGTAGCATAGTACAAAAATTAAAACGTGAGCAATAAACTGTTTGGATAAGAAAAGAATAGCTTTTGAAATGGAGCACTGCAGGACAACGATTTAAGGTAGGTACGTAGATCGAGTAACTAATGAGGTACTGACCACAATTGAGGAAAACGAAATCTGTGACACGACCCGACTAAAAGAAGTGGTCGAGCCATAGGAAACATCCTGAGGCATCAAGGAATCGTCAATTTGGTTTTGGTAATGGAAAGGTGTGGGTAGAGAGGGAGTGAGGAGGACAGTAAAACTTGTAGAGGGAGTCCAAGGACTGACTACAGTACGCAAGCTGACGTTCAAAAGGATGTAGGCTGTAGTAGCTACGCAGAAATGAAGAGGCTTGCACAGGAGCAGTCGGCGTGGAGAGCTGCACGACACCGGTTTACGGACTGAAGATCTTAACAAAAGTATGTAATTCTATTGCTAGCTGTTACTACCTCGTTCTGGACAATGGTGGTGATTATTTCGTAGATCTGCGTACACATGTCGTAATAGACAAGTTTTGTTTTATTTAAAAACATTCGTATTATACCTAAGTTATAATAAAGAAGAAATTAGAAGCTTCTGGGGATATTCTGGGGCTCATGAGAGGGTTCTTACCAGTAACCCTCGAGCTACAGCATACTGCGCTAAACGGGCAGCCGTTCACGAAGCGCCGGCCAAGATGGCCGAGCGGTTCTAGGCGCTACAGTCTGGAACCGCGCGACCGCTACGGTCGCAGGTTCGAATCCTGCCTTGGGCATGGATGTGTGTGATGTCCTGAGGTTAGTTAGATTTAAATAGTTCTAAGTTCTAGGGGACTGATGACCTCAGAAGTTAAGTCCCATAGTGCTCAGAGCCATTTGAATTTTCGTTCACGAAGCGTGGGAGGAGCGCAGGAGTAACAGGTAGCGCCAGGCAGCTGCATGTACGCACAGGTGCGAAACAAACAGCCCGCCCGCTCCTGACACAGAGCAAACAGCCTTCGTGAGAAGCGCTAACACATACGGCCGCCGGGGCGCGCAGGATCCGTCCTGCTCTCCTTGGATGTCATCTAAGGGAGGCCTCGAGCAAAGGCCGTATTTAGTCCTGAAAAGTTTTTTTTTAATAGTTTACGAATAACCGAGTAAAGAACCGAAATATGAATTAGCCACAGCAGCAGGACTAAAATTTTTCGTTTAAACATTTTCTTTAAAAAACGAATGATTTTTATTCGTAAATTTGTATTATTATAGGAATTGGGAGAAGCCATCAGTGCTACTTTAATAACAATGCCAACAGAAACGAGCAACAGAAAGATGGCGTAAGAAGTGGTACTACACAGCTGAGACAACGTCACTGTTACTGGGTGTCGTGGCCTATTTGACGGTACGTGTGTAGGTGCATTCTGCGAGACATGCACCCACTTGTTCTACAAGGTAGTTTCTTGCTGTCGTCGCCGGACGTCCGTTATACTGCAGAATGGCACAAACTCTAGTCTTGAAAAGTTTTTACCAAGTGACATAATAATGAAATACAATGCATCATTTCTTTAAAACATTACAGTCTTGCTTGTCATTTCTGCGAAATAAAAAAAAGAGGAAGGAAATTATGGTAACAGTAATAAATTCTAAACATAACAATTCGAAGCCGACCTCGGGGAAGATCTGTTTGGATTCCGTAGAAATATTGGAACACGTGAGGCAATACCGACCTTACGACTTATCTTAGAAGAAAGATTAAGGAAAGGCAAACCTACGTTTCCAGCATTTGTACACTTAGAGAAACCTTTTGACAATGTTGAGTGGAATACTCTCTTTCAAATTCTAAAGGTGGCAGGGGTAAAATACAGTGAGCGAACGGCTATTTTCAATTTGTTCAGAAACCAGATGGCAGTTATAAAGAGTCGAGGGGCATGAAAAGGAAGCAGTGGTTGGGAAGGGAGGAAGACAGGGTTGCAGCCTCTCCCCGATGTTATTCAATCTGTATATTGAGCAAGCAGTAAAGGAAACAAAAGAAAAATTCGGAGTAGGTATTAAAATCCATGTAGAAGAAATAAAAACTTTGAGGTTTGCCGATGACATTGTAATTCTGTCAAAGACGGCAAAGGACTTGGAAGAGCAGTTGAACGGAATGGACAGTGTCTTGAAAGGAGGATATAAGATGAACATCAACAAAAGCAAAACGAGGATAATGGAATGTAGTCGAATTAAGTCGGGTGATGCTGAGGGAATTAGATTAGGAAATGAGACACTTAACGTAGTAAAGGAATTTTGCTATTTAGGGAGCAAAATAAGTGATGAGTAGAGAAGATATAAAATGTAGACTGGCAATGGCAAGGAAAGCATTTCTGAAGAAGAGAAACTTGTTAACATCGAGTATAGATTTAAGTGTCAGGAAGTCTTTTCTGAAAGCATTTGTATGGAGTGTAGCCATATATGGAAGTGAAACATGGAAGATAAATAGTTTCGACAAGAAGAGAATAGAAGCTTTCGAAATGTGGTGCTACAGAAGAATGCTGAAGTTTAGATGGGTAGATCACATAACTAATGAGGAGGTATTGAATAAAATTGGGGAGGAGTTTGTGGCACAACTTGACTAGAAGAAGGGATCGGTTGGTAGGACATGTTCTGAGGCATCAAGGGATCACAAATTTAGCGTTGGAGGGCAGCGTGGAGGGTAAAAATCGTACAGGGAGACCAAGAGATGAATACACTAAGCAGATTCAGAAGGATGTAATTTGCAGTAAGTGCTGGGAGATGAAGAAGCTTGCACAGGATAGGGTAGCATGTAGAGCTGCATCAAACCAGTCTCAGGACTGAAGACCACAACAGCAACAATTCGTTTACTGTATACATCAAAAATAGAAAGCTTATATGCTGTCTCTACGTAGATAATATGCCTTTATTTGCTTGTAGCCCTTGGAAACTGACACAGTAGCACGAAAAACAGTTCTTTAAATCCAATTTTCACCCTTTAGTACTGACTATTCGTAATGCTCAAACAGTGGTATGATCCACGACTACGACATAATTTTTGACATAGTGTCAAAAAACTAAAATCTGTAGGTGATTACTGGTGACTTTTGTAGTATTCAACTACTTATAGCTTTCCGACAAAAGCAGCGACTAAGTTCTCCCTTACTTCCCTATTTAATTTAATATTTTAATTGTACGTACCGTGAAATTTTTCAATCTCTGTTCGATTTATACGTTTATTACGGAAAATAGTAGGAAAAAACACCGAAAACAGGTTACTGAAGAAGATGCTTAATTTGAACGGTTTTAACACTCACGTTAACCTGGCGTGAAGAAAAGATATAACCGAAAACCAGTTGTTTCGGCAATAACCGCTATTCCTAATGACATGCCGATCTATCAGTCGTACACTGTCGTTCCAGAAAGTATCGAGACTGCATTAATAAAAAAAAAATAGAGAAATTTTAAGGGAGTGGCTTTCATGCTCCCGGTTTTCTCCATACTCTCCTCTCATACAAAGTACAACATACAAAGCGTTCTACATTCTTGTGGAATTGTGAAAGGTGTCTTTATTTTGACTGTTTCTCAACTCGCGCGTCACATTGGTTTGAATTTCGGTTAACTCGACAAAGCGTTGATCTTCAAGTGATGGATTCGTACTGATAACATCAAAAGTCGTCAGCCGCGATGATTTTCTTGAAAAAAGAACTGTCCGTGTTTTGGATTATAAGCAAGCCGCGGCAGGCTTTCACGCGTCGTCGTTTTTCTTTGGGTGGTGTGTGGGACAAGCTTTGTATACACTTTCTCCTTCTTCAAAACATTCTGGAGAATGTTTTGAACGCCGGCCGCGTTGGCCGAGCGGTTCTCGGCGCTTCAGTCCGGAACCACGCGGCTGCTACGGTCGTAGGTTCGAATCCTGCCTCGGGCTTGGATGTGTGTGATGTCCTTAGGTTAGTTAGGTTTCGGTAGTTCTAAGTTTAGGGGACTGATGACCTCAGAAGTTAAGTCCCATAGTGCTTAGAGCCATTTGAATGTCTTGAACACTTGATTTTGAGATGTTGATCCATTACGATTTGTGAAACACTGACACACTACGGTCGCACGTCCCCTTCTTAACAACGTCTGCCTCCAACAGACTACCTGCACATCTGTCGTCTATTGCTGTTTGTTCAAGCTGCCACCGTAGTTACCGTGCTGACGTCGCTTATACGACAGGAACAAAATCAGTCTCTAAACTTTTCCGACGGAAGATACCATACATAGTCGACGGCTTCTGCCAACGTTGTCAACATCAGAGCAGTCCCTCTAAACTGTACGAACTTAACTAAATTCGCTGACATGGAATGGACAGAATCGATATAAGTAAAAACCATTCACGCTGACTAGTTCTGGCAAAAACCTCCATATTCATTACGACCGCCAATGTACTTGACCGATATCATTTCATGCTATCACATTTCATTCCACTAATCCTCGTCGATCTCGTTCATTACATGTCAATGAATTCAATTCAACTCGTAAATTACAGACGGAATACATAAACATCGAAACACCGAAAACACAACATATTACCACGCCTAATAAGATGTAGGAAACAGTTTGCATTCAAAAAGCTTCCAGTCCGGTCCCCTTGTATGGTTTCCAAGGAAATCGTATATGATTTTTCCCGAAATTAATGGCAAGTACTGATAACAATGATCGGGGTGGTTAATGATCACGTTCCCTCCAAAGTAGAATACAAAGGCTCAATAATATTGCGTTTCGAAGGCTGTGGTGGCCAGGCATGATAAGGCAAATCATCCTCGTGCTCATAAAACCAATCCTTTACGATGCGAATTGTGTGAAAAGGGACCCTGTCGTCTTCGAACACAGCATCACCATTGTTGAATAAAGATTATACGATGAGTTGGATCTGATCACCCAAAATGCTCACATAATCCTTGGAAGTAAGGCGAGCTTTCAGAGTAACCATGGGAGCCGTGGAATACCGCGGCAGGTCTGACCAGATCTCACTGAACACCCGTCATGTTTCACTCCTGAAATTCTGTGAGAAGCTGGAAATTGTGTGCAGAATGACCTATCCGACCAAATGACGTTCTTCCATTGCCCCACAGTCCAGCTTTTATGGCTTTGGCACCGCGTTTCCCTGCATCACCGATGACTGGCTTTGGAATTCCAGCACGCCCTTCAATTCCCTGCTTATGGAGCCCCCTTCGTGTTGTTTTGGTGCTGACAGTGTCCGCGACAGCGACACTCAGTTCTGCTTTGACTTTTGCAGCCGCGCGGAAATAGCCGAGCGGTCTCGGCGCTGCAGTCATGGACTGTGGGGCTGGTCCCGGCGGAGGTTCGAGTCCTCCCTCGGGCATGTGTGTGTGTGTGTGTGTGTGTGTGTGTGTGTGTGTGTGTGTGTGTGTGTTTGTCCTTAGGATAATTTAGGTTAAGTAGTTGGGTTGTTTTGGGAAGGAGACCAGACAGCGACGTCATCGGTCTTATTGGATTAGGGAAGGACGGGGATGGAAGTCGGCCGTGCCCTTTTCAAAGAAACCATCCCGGCATTTGCCTGGAGCTATTTAGGGAAATCACGGAAAACCTAAATCAGGATGGCCGGACGCGGGATTGAACCGTCGTCCTCCCGAATGCGAGTCCAGTGTCTATAGGTTAAGTAGTGTGTAAGCTTAGGGACTGATGACCTTAGCAGTTAAGTCCCATAAGATTTCGCACACATTTGAACGTTTTTGGCTTTTGCAGCTGTCGTCCTCTTATTTTTCCTCATAATCCTATTCAATGGCCGTCCGTCACGATCATGCAACACACATTCTCGTCCGCGTTGTGATTTAGTGGGTGATATTTTTCCGCTTTCCCTGTACGCGATATGGTTCCTCTTGAAACACCAAACAAAGAAATGGCTTTGAGCGCTATGGGACTTAACTTCTAAGGTCATCACACACATCCATGCCCGAGGCAGGATTAGAACCTGCGACCGTAGAGGTCGTGGGGTTCCAGACTGTAGCGCATAGAACCTCTCGGCCACCCCGGCCGGCGAAACACCAAAAACTTCGGCTACCTTGAATACGGCAGCTCCTACCATACGAGCACCTACAAGTTGCCCACGTCAGAATTCACTTAGCTCCGAAGCAAAGCTCTCATAACTACGCAGAATACAGTTATTACCCAGTATTTATCTTCAAGCGGTGTCTTCATATTTTGTCCGTCCACTGTACATACAGGGTGACTCAAAAGAACGGCATATTCTGGAATGCAGATTATGGATGAGCACAATTACTTTACACATATTTATTTATGTCACTGTATAGTACACAATATGCCATTATTGAATATCACAAGCATTTTTATTTCTTGAATATCACACCCGACAGATGAGCTCCCCCTCGGCGTGCACATTCCTGATAGGAACGTTACGCATGGCTCAACAGGAATCCCTGAGATTACGTCTCTTATCCTTGCTTTAAATTCTTCGGTGGTAGCAGGTCCAGTACTGTAAACCGCGCTCTTAAGGTGTCCATATACACAAAAAAGGCCACATGCTGACACGTCAGGTGATCTTGGGGGCCATGCAACGCCTTGCCTTGCCTTGAAATGACGCGGTTACTAAATAATTGTAGCACAGTTCCCATCGATATCCGTGCCGTATGTGCCATTGCTCCGTCATGGCTCTAAGCACTATGGGACTTAACATCTGAGGTCATCAGTCCCCTAGGCTCAGAACTACTTAAACCAAACTAACCTAGGGACATCACATACATCCATGACCGAGGCAGGATTCGGACCTGCGACCGTAGCAGCAGCGCAGTTCTGAACTGAAGCGCCTAGAACCGCTCGGCCACAGAGGACGGCTATGTTGAAACAAATTGTTGGCAGGAAAATCAGGCATTTCATGCGCAACATAACTTTCCTTCATGGCAACATACCGAATAGATGTTACTGTGGTTGCGCATCCATCATCATCTTTAAAAAAAATAGGACCCTATAACGCTACTCAATGACATGGCACACTATACAGTAACCTTCCTGCTGTACAATGGACGCTCATGTAACTGACGTAGATTTTGCTGGCACCAATAGCAAAAATTCTGTCTATTGACAAAGTCACTGTGGTGGAAGTTAGCTTCGTCCGACATCCACAGGTTGTTAACGAAACTGCCTTGGCCGTGCACTTTCGCTAACATGCGTTCAGCATATTGGTTACGCATTAACTGAGTGTTAGATTGAAGTTGATGAACGATCTGTGGCGTGTACGGATGAAACTTTAAAACCACTTTCAGTATTCGTTGAACACTCGAACAGTGCAACTGTAGAGACTCTACGTGACGTCGAATAGAATGGCTGTGGGCTTCTTACGAAAGCAGTTCGCGCAGCCTCGATATTATCTCCCGTACGAGCGGTTCGAGGTCTCCCTGCTGATTGCTTCATCAATGACGAACCCGTTGCTTCAAAACTGAGGGCCCAGGTGTTGATTGCATGCGCTCAGGGAACAAGACCATGTCGTCCGATGTTGAAATGATGGCGAAATTCTCGACGCGCAGCCTCCACACTTCCATTCTCGTAATAGACTTTTACCGCAAAAGCACACGGCCCACCGTCCCATTGCTGCCTGTCTACTTGACTTAACGGCAAGACAGTGCGAGCAGCATTCTATATGGCATTCGGCTCCTTCAACCCCGCAGCGTTGCCACAACACGTTCCAAAATTCCCCATTCGTTTGACTCACCTTGTATTAACTATACTCCATTACGTGTGTTCCTCTGGTGATCCAACTACGGGACAGAAAACAACGTATTCTTGTTACCAAGTAATAAGAAGAAATGCTAGCGACAAATTTTGTGTTCGACCTACCGAAGTGCTCAGATAGCCAAATGGTTGAAGCGACTGCTCGAGAAAAGAAATACGGGGCCTGGTCCCGATCTGGCACAAATTTTGGTTGGTCACTACATGAGCGGTCTTTACCAAGGAAGCCTTAGTCACCTACCAATCACTACCAGTTTAATGTCCCGTACGCAGAAATCCAACTGTACCATCTGTAACACAGAGTTGACTGTACATCGCACAGCACGTAATGACTTTGAACTTTGAACAGGTTGGAAAGAAAAAAAAGTAACAACACACGAGAGGAAATGTAGGCTCTACGATTGTGCCAAGTACGCCACAAAATAACTAAGGTATTGGCTACAAAACTTCCTTTCCTTACGACGATGTATCTCATCATCTTAAAAAATAAGGTTAACTTATTCATTAAGAGCAACACTTGTAAGCAGGTGATTTGGGAAACATGCAAACGTCTATTATAATTTCGCACAAGACTGGAGTGGTACCGGTAGTACAGTGTTTAACAATACTCACGAATACGTCAAAAAGAACAGGTTAGATAGTCCGACACAAATATTACTCCTACAGACATGTTGCGTTTAGGCCTACAAGACTCTTTTGGACAAAAAGTTGAAGACACGTATGCATCGCAACGCTATGATGTTGCTACGAATCGCGCCCGTAAACTGCAGATGGTATCAACCCAAGAGACTGTCACTTATCAGTGTTAAAGGCGCTGCAGTCTGGAACCGCAAGACCGCTACGGTCGCAGGTTCGAATCCTGCCTCGGGCATGGATGTTTGTGATGTCCTTAGGTTAGTTAGGTTTAACTAGTTCTAAGTTCTAGGGGACTAATGACCTCAGCAGTTGAGTCCCATAGTGCTCAGAGCCATTTGAACCATTTTTGAACTTATCAGTATTGCAATAGTTACAGTTTACTGATGTGAGTGACACAAGTGAGAGCTGTTAACTAAGGCACATTTGCTGGATGCTCAGACCGCTATTCCAAGGGCCAAATCGCCGAGCGCGAACAAGGATGCGCTTTCTACATCCTTCGTGGCGTACCTGGTGTTTTGGCATCGTAAAGGAAAACAAATTATTACTTCACGACTTCGCGGTCACCGCACTATTTCGGAAGAGCTCGGTGTTACTCTTTCGGTAGATCGCAACGGCATTAAAGTATTGGGCGATATCATAATACGTCTAGTTGCGTGAAATGTAAGAAGAGAGCACAGCAAGGCGAAAGAGTTTCGGTTGACACATGGTGGGACTGAAGTTAATGAAAAAATTTTTTGTTATGCTGGAACACCTTCGGCAATGACGACAGCCAACTTCGTAGTTGACATGCTTAAACGGCTTTTTTTATAATTGTCGCGTTATGTGCGTGTGTTCAAATACATAATCATTTTGAAAAGATTAGACCACTTTACCTGTGAGTCCCTTACTTGTAGGCACGACCTGTTTCGCAGCATTTTACTGCATCTTCAGATTCAATATGTACAAATTGGAAGACAAAAAACTCAAACATAACTAAAATGAATAAGTATACGGGATGAACATACAAAATTGACTCATTTTCAGGTCGAAAAAAGAGAAAGGGATGGCCCATCGTTCATAATCTGCATATTTTCTATAAGTAGTGAACGACAAAAATAAAATCACATAGTACACTTTCGTGATACCTAGAAATGAGGAGAGTAGTACGAAGAAATTCCTATTAAGGGACTACCAGGCGGACAAATTCCACTCACCAGGACTAACAATATATGGCGAGCTGGCGGAGTTCCCGTTTGTCGGAATGGTGGTCAAAGCACAGGCCGCTTATGATCATCTACGGCATAATGCAAAAATTGAGCAGCTAACGGTCACCCACTTGTCGAAAGGAGATTAAAAACATATTTATAAAGACCCATTATCGCAGTCTGGAACTGTAGTTAATCCCACCAAAAGTATTCAGTAAAAAACTACTGTACTTTATGCACTGTACGCAAGTGGCATGAAGGAAACAACGGGACTGAATGACTAAATGTCATACTGTACTTAAACAACTCAATCGGCAAAAAGCAACGCATTGTGAAGCCAGCTAGCAGGAGACTGAAACAGCAGGAAACTGAATTTACCAATAGCATGGGATTCTGTATTGTATTAAACAGGAGCGTGCCAGGACGCATCTGCGGAAGCGCCAGATAGCGACATGGAGAGAGCGGAGTCATTTTGGAGTGCGCATGCGCATCCGCGAATAACTAGGCAAGTAGAATGATAGCTGAGCTGACAGGAAGGCTGAGCAATCCCTTGCAATACGTGTGAAAACTCCGCTAGCTCACCAGATACTTTTACTCCTGATGAGTGAAATTTATTAATATTTTACCTGCCTGGTAGTCCCTTAACAGGAATTTCTTCTTACTGCTTTCCTCATTTCTAGGTATCACGAGAATGTACTATGTGATTTGTTTATGACGTCCACTACTTAGCGAAAATTTGATGATTGTGAATGCTGGGCCATCCCATTCTCTTTTTTTCGATCTGAACATGCCTTCACTCTGTGAGTATGTTCATCGCATATATATTTTTCATTTTAGTTACGTTTTATTTCTACCTTACATGAGTCTTTGTCTACCATTTTCTACAGACTGCATTTGATGATGCAGCTAAAATGAGGCGAAACCGGTCGTTCCTATAAATAAATTTTCAAAATGACACATCCAGGATTTCATTCCCACGACTTGGAAAGTCTGCTGCACCAAATGGATACACGTAAATACCGCGAAGTTTCGTTTTTTAATGTTTCTTGTCAATTTAAACAATCAAAAATGGCTAAATTTAAACGTGGCCGGACAACTTCTGTGGAGATCCATGTCGACGACGACCCAAGACAGCAACTACAACTGGAAAAATCTAGAGATCATCGGGGAAACGTACAAAAAGTTTTGGACGATCGGCGCCACAGTAACATCGGGCCGGCCGCTGTGGCCGAGCGGTTCTAGGCACTTCAGTCCGGAACCGCGCTGCTGCTACGGTCGCAGGTTCGAATCCTGCCTCGGGTACAGATGTGTGTGATGTCCTTAGGTTAGTTAGGTTTAAATAGTTCTAAGTCTACGGGACTGATGACCTAAGACGTTAAGTCTCTTAGTGCTCAGAGCCATTTGGACTATTTGGAGTAACATCTGGAGCAAGAGCGTGATATATTGTACGAGATGAATTAATTGTGATAAAGTTTTGTGCGACATGGTTGTTGCAAGCTGCATAAGCAAGTAAGAAAAATCATTTCCCGGCAGAATATAGATCACTTTAAAAAGAATTCAATTTAATTTGTGCGCCTAACTGATACTACGTAAGCCTTTGAAGAAACTAGACGAAAAAAAATACTTGCAATAGATAAACACAACTTACTGTTAGGTAACTGCACCTGTTCACAGAGTTGATCTGGCAACAGAAAAACTTAGTGTTTGATGTGGCGAATCTTGGAAGTTCCATCCTGTTCATCGGAGTCAGGCTTCTGTAACTTTCACCAATTCTAAAGTACAGGGACGGCAAAAAGACATCACGTATTAGGAGAGGCCACTGAGGAGCTGTGGTAGGGATAATAACGTGGAGGGGTATCGATCGATAGTAGCGTACATGCCGTTTTCAGCAGGCGCAATGACTTGGCTAGGTAAGGATCTGGTGTTTGTTGTGGAGGAATATATTCATAACGGTGGTTCTGTGATTATTACTCAGTGAGCTTTTCGCATCCAGTCTGAACTTGGTCGACACGATTTCGTTACTGATAGAAAAAATGTTCGAGTTTGTGTAACAAACTTTGGAGCACCAGGTTCTGCACTGAAAAGAAAATATACTGGCCGACCTCGGACTAACAACGCCGTAAATGTGGCGAGTGTGATGCGTCCGTCCAGCAATCTCCCGAGCGTTCAGTACTTAATCTTCACATGCACCCATACAAAATGATGGTTACCCAAGAATTAAGTGAGACAGCTTTTAAAACTCGCACGGCTGTGTGTGGGGAAATTCTTCAGAACATCTCTCCGGCCCAGACGATGTTTTGATTTTTTCTGATGAGACCTACTTTCACTTGTTAGAGACTGAAAATAGACTGAAGTTCCGCTACTTGGCAGTATAAAACCCTTAGAAATTTCACCAACGAACACTTCACAGCCATCGTGTGGCAGTCTGGTGCACCATTGCTGATTTTAGTGTGTGGAGTCCGTATTTTTTGCAAGACGATGGCGTAACGGTAATGGTTAATTCAAACAGCCACTGCCACATGATAGAATCTCCGACCGAAGTTAAGCCAGTTTGTTGGGGACCATGAAGATGGAGAAGTCTGGTTCCAACAAGACGGAGCCACAGTTCACACTTCTCGGCTTTCTCTAGAAATTTTAAGAGAGTTGTTTCCCGGACGTCTTTCTTCGCGGGGAGAAATCGCCCGGTCCCAAAGTTCACTCGATTTTTCACCTTGTGGGGACACTTAAACGCTCAAGTGTACAAGCATCGCTCCACAACCATGCAAGCACTTAAGGAGGCGACAACTTCCGCGAAAGGCTTCGTCGTTGTGTGAACAATGGAGGAAATCCATTGAGATAAGAGACTCTGACAAAGGGCAGATTGTTATTTCGCAGAGCCTGTGAACGGGTGTCTCGAAAACGGCGAAGCTGGTCGAATGTTCACGTGCTACTGTCGTGAGCATACACGGAAAGGAGTAGATGGACAGTGAAACAGCCACTAGGCGCTAAATGGTTGGGCATTCACGACACTTCACAGATTGTGGGGTTCAGAGCTTTGTTCTGTAAAGTAGGATATGTGGTGATCTGTGGCATCTCTGACGAAAGAGCACAATGCTGGTGCAAGCACAAGTGTTTCGGAGCAGACCGTTCACTGTTGAACATGCAGCCCTGCTGCAGACCAGAGCTCTGCTGCAGACCACCTCCGCGTTTTCACATGTCGACCCAAAGACATCGACAAATTATGATTGCAGTGGGCACGAGACCATCGGGATTCGACCATCGATCAATGGAAATGTGTCGGCTCTTCGGGTGAATCACATTTTTCTACACTAGGTAGATAGTCGTCTCCACAAATGCCATCATCGAGGTGAACGGCGCCTCAAAACGTGCACCGCGATACGGACGCAGATGTTGGGAACAGTATTATCCTAAGGGAGACATTCTCCTGTGCTTTGATGGGAAGCATTATAATGAACTCACACTGATGTCTCGGCGACCAAATTCGCCTGATGTAAATCCTATGGAACCCATCGGGGTCGCTTTCGGGCACCATCGCCGCGTACGCCGATCAGCGGCCCGTTATTTACGCGAATTACATGACCTGTGCGTAGACACCTAATTCCACAACCTACCAACTAACTATCCGATCCGTGATACGCAAAATCAGTGATGTGTTTAGTGCCAAAGACGGACAAATACGCTATTAAGCAGGTGGTGATAATATTTTGGCTCATCAGTGAATTTGTCGTTCACAAATAACAGTATTTTCTCTGGATCTTTCTTTGTTTGTTTTTAACTACTTTTAGAATACGGGAGGTCTTTTTGGCGGACCCTGTAATATGTGGATGGTCAACAGAGAATCTATTTAGCTCTTTGCAACGGATGCAAAGTTCTCTGTTAAGAAGTTATGCTATTACCGTCAGCAGATGTATCATAGGCATTCCCATCTGTAATGGTACGCTATACACGACTGTCTTTGCTTGTTTCATGTGTATATGTTCCTCCATGATTTTCCGTCTCTTTGACATTAATTTCTGTACAGCGTGTTCGTTACTACCCTACTCGTGTTTGTTACTACTCATGTTCCTTTTGGGCTGATACAACCTCAGCTTGAGGTTGTATCAGCCTAAAAGGAACATGAAATATGCTTTCACCTTGTTTGTGCATATAAGCATGTTATACCTACAATCTTGTTAGGTTATACTATTTTTGCGTATATTATAGCCGGCCGGAGTGGCCGAGCGGTTCTAGGGGCTACAGTCTTGAACCGCGCGACCGCTACGGTCGCAGGTTCAAATCCTGCCTCGGGCATGGATGTGTATGATGTCCTTAGGTTAGTTAGGTTTAAGTAGTTCTAAGTTCTAGGGGACTGATGACCTCGGCAGTTAAGTCCCATAGTGATCAGAGCCTTTGAACCTTTGTATATTATAAGTTTTCAGTTTAGATGTTGACAGGCATCCTGTGATGATGGTCCATGACCGAAATCAGTAGTCATATAGGTTTTAAAATAAACAGCTTATAGTTAAAAATGCATTTTTTTCAAATAACTTGTGGGCGATGTTTGGGGGGGTGGGGGTGGGGGGGGGGGATGGGTTGCGTACCTTCGAGAATAAAAATTCTGAAATGGTATCCAATTAATGAAAAGAACTTGGTCACAAACAATTCTCGCCTTTCTTGAAGAAAAAGAACTCTTTCATGGTCATTCCAAGAACTTTCTACAATGAGTATGGCGCTTGCAACTATATTTTTAAGAAATTCACTCTAAAAACTGTCGCTAAGACATTGTTAACTACTCTCTTTAGTCTATCGGATGTTGAGTTTACACTAATTACACAGTTAACGTTCCGTAAATGTGTACATATTTTTTTAGACTCACAATAAGAAAACTCTAGAAAAGAAAGTAAGAGATAGAAATTACTAGTGTGGCTATAGTAACATTATCATACAATTTTATTTTCTTCAAAAAGACTAGCCGGTTAAATGTGTGTGTGTGTGTGTGTGTTTTGAACAACAAAGGTGACATGATTTCCTTAGTGTGTCGATTGATACAGAGCGGCCAAATGTATCTGGGGGTAACAGCTGCCATTGGAGCTCCTTCCGAAAGTCACTATGTTGTGATTCGCAATTAACAGAATCTGTTGCGCAATGTTACACACACAGCAGCACACTACCGTTATGAACGGCTTCTGTACTGTTGAAAGGAGGGGAGTAGTTGACCGAAGTCGCGTCGCACTGACCGACCGCTATTTCTTATATCTGCCTAGCCTTCCGCTGCTCGCTATATTGTGTATCCGTCTGATTGTTAATTACTATCCAGAACGCCAGAATGGTCGTACATACTCCGCGAAGGAAATTCAGTTTATGATGCTTCTCAGGAGGAGAATACTATAAAAAGCAACAAACATTGTCACAGTGCCACAGTCTAACTGATACACTGTAATATACACCGCTACTTATTATTATAGACATCCTCCTTGTACAAACATCGTGCACGAAGGCAGTGAGTGTCATATACAAGAGACCTTACTTAAACGCCCATGGAGACAAGTCTTTACGTGTCGAATACCGTGTCGGCTGTAATTCGGGTACCACCCAATACAGCGTTTTCGCAACAGAGCGAAGAGAAAGGAACGTCCGCGTGGCAGGACGGTGCTCCTGGACATATGGTTGAAGTACCTCTCACCCGAAGCGCGACAAAAATACCGTGCCTGAGTGTGTTTTGGTGGTACGGTATGGATAAAAGGTGCCTTTTGACGACAGTCTGGGTCATATCGTCTGTATCCAGAGGTTCAATGACACACCGCAAGTTACTTCGGAATCCAGCTTGAAAAGGTTTTTCCGTAGTCATGTCGCTCATGAAAGATGGAGTCTACAATTCTCCTGGAAGCGACAAGTTTACTACAAAAATCGCTAAGAGGGGTGCGCCAACTGTTCCGAGTCACATCTTCCATATGGCACACTACGTCGTCTATGGCGTACGTCTTTTCTCATCACGCATATCCGTCCAACTGTTATCAAACTATACACTACAAATTTAGTTCTATTTTCGTGACCCAATACCACCTCTGTAAATCACAAGATTTTGATTACTGACTTATGTCACTGAACTTAAACGAAAACAGCGCATAAGACGATGGTCTTATTCATTTGACCATATTTACAGCACAGATTTCGAGAGTATAACGTATCTCATACTTTACATACAGGGCGGCAATTATTGAACTATATGAGATAAAATCGTCATAACTTCTGAACGGTTTGCGTTAGGACATTAAAACTGCACGACTTGACCGCGGCGCATGATGGGAATTAATACGCTCTGTGTGGTTTGGCTTGGCGACGAAGCCCACTTTCATTTGGATGGGTTCATCACTTAGCAAAATTGGGCCATTTGGGGGACTGAGAATCCGCACATCGCGCTCGAGTAGTCGCTTCATTCTCAAAGGGCGACTGTGTGGTGCGCAATGTCCAGTCACGGAATAATCGATGTGATATTCCTTGAGGGCACGGTAACTACCGAATGGTACGTGAAGGTTTTGCAAGATGATTTCATCCCCATTATCCAAAGCGACTCTAATTTCGAAAAGATGCGGTTCATGCAAGACGGAGCTGTCCCCATATTCTCCGGATCTGAACACATGCGATTCATTTTTGTGGGGCTATATTAAAGACAAGGCGTACAGCAATACCCCCAAAACCATTTCTGAGCTGGAAACAGCCATTCAGGAGCTCTTCGACAGCATCGATGTTCCGACACTTCAGCGGGCCATGCAGAATTTGTCTATTCGTCTGCGCCACATCATCATGATGGCAGGCATATCGAGTACGTCATAACCTAAATCCGAATATCTGTACTGGCGTTTACATGTTGAATCTCGTGTGCGCACGACGTAGTTTGTAACTAATTTACGTTTTTTTCACATAGTTCAATAATTGTCACCCCGCATGTCTTAGGTACTACTTCTGCGGTCCTCGAGGTAAATACAGAGAACCCCTAGGATCTTCTTGTTATTTAATAATTTATTATTTTACTCTTTGAATCACTGTCGCATTCTGAAGTGCTCCATACACACTACGAATTCAAGTAGAGAAATCATTAACTCACATTTTGGTTAGAATACAGCTCTCTATTAGGTATGCTGTGCCGGAGGATATACACTTTTGCTTATTCTCCTCTTTAACATCCGTCTCATCCAGATTACGATGTCACTTGAAATTTTCGCACGTTTCCAAGACATTTCAGAGGTGTAAGTTAATTAAAATTTATCGTATTATCAAACGCTGCTCTAACTACGAATTTCCGACCGAGGAGTCACACTATTTCTGGCACTTGACCCCAGTCCCTTGTTACGAGACAGGATCGAGGACTTTATCTCGCTGCAATTCAAAGTGGCTCGAAGATCCTTTAAGCCTGATATTAAACTATGAACGTACAATCTCGGTGAGTTACGACAGACTGGGACTCCGAACAGGCACATTTTCATTTGGCACCTAGGTCAATGGAACAAGAAAGAAAACTAATAGCTTTGCCGAGGATTCTCCACCATGCTCTAGTACAGAGGTACAATGGTTTACGGAGTATGAAAGTGGATGTAGAATCTACGGCCGTGTTTGTTAGTCCTAAGGTCACATCTTCCTCCCCTCTTCGGAGAAATGCAAGAGCAGAAACGCAGTACACAAGTGTTTTCTTCAGAGTCTGCGCTTCCTTCTTCAGTTCCTCTTACCTCCTGGCGTATATATTATTTGTTTATGGACTCTGCTTTTCCTCTTGCGTCTAATCAAAGCTCTCTTTCTACGCCACAGACTTTTCCAAAAATGTTTACATCTGGATTTTGGCATCAGAAAGAACTTCGAAACTAGAGACTGCAGTGGCCCGTTGTAGTCTCTTTGGAATTAAAAGGAAAGCAGCCCGGTGGGTCCTGTTTTCGTCAGCATTCCTTACTAGGGAATGTCATGGGGCAAATACCCAAGCCGCTACCTGTAGAACAATGGCGCTTTCCCGGTAAGTCGGGTTAAGGGGAGTTGGAATGCCCTATCTCGCCAATGTTAAATTTGCTAACTTTGTGTACCTTTTTCTTTGGAACTATTATCTTCAGAACTTTGAAATTCTGGCAGAGGTTTTCAGCATATATTGTGAGCCCACTGAACTAGAACCAATGTTTTCTTTTTGTTGGTATAGTATTTATGAATTTTTTACCATTAAGCCATTTTTTATTGGAAAAAGTATAACATAAACTTCCCTAGTTCAGAGAATAAGCCAGTTCTTGTCATGATTCTAGTTCAGTGGCCTCTTTGAACTGTTTTGCAGCATTTCTGAAAATTTGAATGTTGTTGGTTGAGTGGTTTATGAGATAAAGGTACATGTAACACTAAAAATGTCAAATGCCAGAAAATGCGATTAAAGTAATTTATTATGAAAATTCACAAATACCTTTTATTCTATTATCAAAAGTGTCCAGCAGAGTAATCAGGGTCATCTTCTAGTTCTTCTTCTTCACCTAGAAGCTTTCTTCTCCTTGCTGCCCTTGCTTTTTTTGTATTAAATTCAGCTGCATACTGAGCCTTCCTTACTCGCACGCTGTCCAGAAGCTGAAGACCTCTGATGGTGTTGATACCAGGAGCAATGCCGAGCCTTGCCATGACCTTTAGCCTACCCATATGACCATCATTGAATGAAATAACAGCATCACTGACTCCCCATTTCAATGTTTTTATCCCAACAAATACATTCTTAGGTACACGAGTCCAAATGAGGTTGTTGAACGACTCGTTTTGATTCTGGGTACAACCATGAAGACATTTTCGCAGAAGATCAGGATGCCCCAAGTCTCTATATATTGGTTTAATTACTTCCATAACAGCCAATGGAATATAATTTTTATGGTGATAAGGATCCCCAGTAGCTTGAGATTTTCTATAATTGCACCATGACTGAGGACCATCTGGACAAGCAAAATGTTGAGGATTATCATCAGTTGATGATCGATGTAAATATGTGGCCCATACAGCTTGTCTCATTTCCTGCAAATTATTTGCATTATTTCTTATTGCCATACCATAGTATTGTTGTAATTCATTTATAATTTTATCTGACAGGCGACCTCTAATGGTTTTACCATCTGACAAAATTTTGTCCTTCAGATTCTGTTTCAGTTTCCTTAGACGAGTGCCCATTCGTTTCTGAACATGACCGACACATTCTAGTTTAGTTATTGTCTTATTGACATATGGCATGGATTCTGTAACACTTTTGTATGCCTTGGAGTCCCCATCTCCAAGGAATTTTGTGTAAAATACTCCCCGTTCTTTTTCTGATCTGCTAAACATTTTCACAGCAGCGGCAGCCTCCATGCCTCCACTCGTACCTTCATAATTCTTGCTACATATGTGAGCTGCTTCTTTCTTACCAGATGCACAATGGTAACAATGTTTAGTGAGCACTTCATAGTCCAAAACTTTACCGCTGTCCACACTAGTAACAGTAGCAACAGCATTTTTGGACGTGTGACCCCTTTTCTGCCAGGTTCCATCAAAAGCAACAGGGATATCTGGGTTTCCTTCATTTATATATTTTGCTTCACTGGCAGCAGCTTTCATTGATAAATCTGCTACAGACTGAACAGCATCTCCTATCACTTCAGTGTAATTGTCAATTTTAGCAGGTGGAGGTGGAAGATTCATTATGGCACAAAATGTTTGAGCAGCAGTATGTCCTTTACCAATTGCTCTCATTGCATACATTAGCCTGATATTACTCTCAAACAAATTGCTACTGCATGTTTTAGAGCTCCAAAAACAGGTCTCATTTTCACAACTGGCACAAACTATAGCAATTTTGCAGGAAAGTCCTATAGAGTTTGTTATGTTCATATCAAAAGAACCTCCACAAAGATTACAACACAAACATTTCTTCATAAACTCAGTAAAAACAGGAAAGTCGACTAAAACATATTGTTCATTAGAAGCTTCATCTGTAATTTCACTTGCACAGTTTGATAACTTCTTTTTTGATGCACTGGTGGGCGTGTCTCCTTCACACATCTCAGCTGTACAAACGTCAGAACTTTCACCAGCATCAACAGGTGCTGAAGCAGAATCACTTGAACAAACGTTATTTGTAAATCTATTACCGCGAAACTTTCGCTTTTTAAATAATGATGCACTCCTAGGCATCGTAGAAACTACGCACTCACCACTGAAAGTCAAAACAAGACAGATAACAAACTCCAAATGAGCGACAAACTAAACTCGAGGCTCAAAACAAACACTCACAGATCAAAAACTGAACAATAAACACAGCTAGTCGTAAAAACAATGGTACCTATGGAAGGATCAAAGATTCTACAACTGAAGAGTGAAATCCACAGCCTTCTAAATGTAATGTTTTCGGAAATGCGAAGATTTAAATGTGTACAAATCACAAGATGGGTAACTTTGCTGGGCGCACATGTAATTTTGAAAAATTAAATAAAAATACTTCCAATTGGAATTTCTTAACAAATTTTGCACCATTTTAAGCAGAAAATTTCAAATTAAGTTATAAGGTTAAAAACTGAAAATGTGAATTTTTTCCATTTTCCGGCATTCCAACTCCCCTTAAGCCCAGCCACAAGCAGGTAGCCGTCCGAAATACCGTATGCATACCGCTTCCTTCAGTCACAGAGAGAACTACTTCAATACGGTTGACGTTCGTGATCCGGCAAAGTGAAGGATGTCGCAGAGCGTAATACCTACAGACATATCTATGTTCTGTATGTGACAGTACCAGAGCTGCATTCGAATGACAGAAATGGTAAAGCTCAGAACGACTCTTCTGCAACAGAATGCTTTTTTTGAATGCACGAAGTTCCGCAACGAGAAATGAAAATTTGCTTAAGTCAAGAATCACTGAATGCGTAGTCCAATAGTGAGTCGGATGGGAATTTCTTTAAATATGGAGGCCTTTTCATACTATGTTTACGTATGGGAGCGACATGTATAGCCACGATATATGTCTCTACAATGGGAGAAAATATAGTTTCGTGATTACTGTCTCAAAACCTTCTGAGACGGTAACTGCCATTTTAGCGTACAGAATTCCAACCAACATTTAGGCTGTGTTTTCCAGCACTCGCTTCACGCGAATGGCTTGATGATTACATCAAGAATGTCTCAACCGTTTGCTCAGTCCCAGTTAATGCTAGGCTGCGATGACACCGATATCGACGGATTATTGAACTATGAGATTAGTAACGAGCGAGGGGCGCAGCAGTTCGCAGGTGTATTTTCAACTTTTGTCTGATTCCGTCATTGCCTTCTTCGTCTACGTCTACCGTATACTCCGCCAGCCTCCTTATGGTGTGTGGAGGTGGGTGCTTCTGGTGACGCTGTGCTTTTCTCCCTTCTCTGTTCCATTCACGTATGGTGTGTGGGAAGAGTAACTGTAGGTAAAGCTTCGTATGAGCTTTAATTTTTGCGATTTTATCTCGACGTCACTTTTTCATGAGGTGCATCTGGGAGGATGTAATACGTCGCCTGATTCGTCTTGGAACATTCGTTACCAAAATTTCAGCAGCACATCCCTCTGTGATGCACAACGTCTATCCTGTATCGTTGGCCACAGGAGCTTATTGAACACCTAGGTAAATGTGCAATTCCAATGCGGCGGCTGTGGCAACAATCGACCGGTAGTCGCTGCGCGACTGTCCATTCCCTTGTTTCTTGTTTTCGGTTCGAATGGCTCTAAGCACTATGGGACTTAACATCTGAGGTCATCAGTCCCCTAGACTTAGAACTACTTAAAGCTAACTAACCTAAGGACATCACACACATCCCTGCCCGGGGCAGGATTCGAACCTGCGACCGTAGCAGCAGCGCGGTTCGGGGCTGAAGCGCCTAGAACCGCTCGGCGACAGGGGCCGGCTCTTGTTTTCGGCCGCTATCCCAAGAGAGACAACGAAAGGAAAGCGTAAGAGGTGTATTTTGCGTTTGTTGTTTTATCAGGGTTTTGCACTCGCCGCTAACAAAGCAATGAAAAAGGAACCGCGCTGATACTGCAAGCAATGCGATGCTGGGGTTTGTGGTTTTCCATGTATTGTTCCATACACAAAAAAATTAAATATTGAAATTACGTCTGATCTTAGAAGACTGGTTATGTGGACAGCAAAACAGCTCATGATGGCCGAAGAACACAGGTTATGAAAGGCAGAGTGGCAACAGCAGGATATGTTCAAAAAAATGGCTCTGAGCACTATGGGACTCAACTGCTGAGGTCATTAGTCCCCTAGAACTTAGAACTAGTTAAACCTAACTAACCTAAGGACATCAAAAACATCCATGCCCGAGGCAGGATTCGAACCTGCGACCGTAGCGGTCTTGCGGTTCCAGACTGCAGCGCCTTTAACCGCACGGCCACTTCGGCCGGCAGCAGGATATGTGTAAATATTAAATGTATGAAGGGAAAGGAAGGAAAGGGAGAGGATGTGTGGCAGATCGTGACGGCTGGCCGCAAGGACATTGTGGTAATGTAACCGCGAAAGTTGAAAATTTGTGTCGAGCACGGCTTTACAGCTTATGAGCAATTGCCGTAACTGTTTCGGCCATCCCGACACGATCGCTGACCGACTCATATTTCCAACTACTCGCACGCTGAAGTGCATCGTCCCTAGTCCATTAAACTCACTACTCGCATATTCTAATTGCCGTAGCAGTCCAGACCATATTTGTGCATTCACACTGAAACAAACGTCGAGGACCCATTCCCCTCTTTTTTTTCACACATGTCCGACAGAACATACACCACTCAGATAAGTACATTTCAGAAAGAAACTCGTTTCTGAAAAAGAGCAATTTTAACTATGAATATAAATTTAAATGTTGGAGTGCCCTTTCTGAAGGTATTTCTCTTGAGTATAACCTTGTACGGAAGTGAATGGTTCAAATGGCTCTGAGCACTACGGGACTTAACTTCTGAGGTCATCAGCCACCTAGAACTTAGAACTACTTAAAACTACTTAAACCTAACTACCTAAGGACATCACACATATCCATGCCCGAGGCAGGATTCGAACCTGCGACCGTAGTGGTCGCGCGGTTCCAGACTGTAGCTTTTAGAACCGCTCGGCCACCCCGGCCGGCGTACGGAAGTGAAATGTGGGCCATACCCAGTTCAGACAACAAGAGAATAGCTTTTGAAATGTGGTCTTGTAGGAGAATGCTGAATATTAGACGATCAGATCGGGAAACTAGAGAGGAGGTGCTGAATCTAACTAAGGAAAAAAGAGACTTATGACACAACTTGACCAAAAGAATGGACCGGTAGATACGACACACTCTGCGACATCGAGGAATCGTCAACTTGGTCCTGGCGAAAACCGTAAGGAGGCAAGAACTGCAGCGCGAGACCACGGCAATAATACTGCAGGGAGTTTCAAATGGATGTAGTTTGCAGCAGTTAAGCAGAGGTGAAGAGGCTTGCACAACACAGACTACTTTGGAGAGCTTATTCAAACCAGTCTACATACTGAAGACCACAACAACAATGTCGAAAGGCGTACCTCTTATGTCACTGTAAACCAGTGTTCATTTCAATAAGGAATAATGGAGTTAAGCAACGATAAAGATTAAACAAAACCAAACAAAACAAAAAGGGGGTGATGTTGGCAATTAGATTGGGGCGCAAAGTTTAAGTCTGTCCAGGACACCGATTACCCTAGAATGGATACACCAATGGTTAACCGCCCAGTTGTACTTGCGCCTGAAACCGGGGCACACAGAAACAGGGAAGGCAGAGATGATCATCCGGAAAAGTTCCCGCAGCAGCGCATCCATCTCGCACCTGCCTCTGGCACACCTTGAGGCCGGGAACGCCGTCTGGTCACGTGCGCAGGATGACGCAAGGTGCTCTGTCGGCGCGTCCCCTTGTCTTTCTCCGAATTCTGGCGTCCTGAAAACTCGGTCCCGTCCAAATGGCCCATTTTGAAAGGAAAGGTTACGGCACAGCTGCTTCCTGTATGCAAACATGCATCTGAGACGTGCTATTAGTAACAACAATTGGTCGTCACAATTGTACATCATATGCCCGCTAAAGTCAAGTAGTCTTCTACCTAAAGATCGGTCTGAACACTGCAGAGCTTCACTAGTGACATAGTCCTGATGAAAGTAGCATACCTTTTTCTTTCCTCCAACTACTGAACTATCTTACATATCCAATCATAAGGGACCTACAGTTTCACATGGAGTTCGAACCGAGACGCACAGTGGGTTCTTTTCATATACACAAAGCACTGCGAAAAGAAAAAAAAATCGAAATTACTACCTAAAAATCACGATACTCCCATTTCTATGGCGAAATAAGAGTGGTAATGACGGATCTCAGTCGCACAGCTTGCCTGATGACAGGAGCGATTGCTTGCGAATGGGGCTGCGACCCCGAAACAAGTAGCAAAGAAGGAAAGATAAATACAATAAAAACAACGAGCAGCTGTGGAATCTCTAACTAAAAAATGGAAGATAACGGTTCATCGTTCCGTCAACGACTACGTCATCAGGGGCAGATTACAAGCTCAGCTTGGGCAGGAATGAAGGACGACTTCAGCCACGTCCTTTATGAACGAACTACACTAATATTAATCGAGTAATGTAAACCACGGAAAGCCTAAATCTGGATGTGCAAGCGGGTATTTGGACCCCAATCCCCTCGAATGCGATACAGTCTTAAGAATAAGGTACTCTCAGTCAGCATTTACATTACGACCTGTCACCAAAGTGCGGAAAGTACCCTTACTTTGATACTCATCTCTCATAGAGTGACTTTGCTCGGACCCAATCCAAGACCTTGGACTTTGAGTCTCGCGATTACTGTCTGTCATCCATATTCGCAATAGGTATACACGTTTACTCATATTCACAATAGGTACAATGTGTGTGTGTGTGTGTGTGTGTGTGTGTGTGTGTGTGTGTGTGTGTGTGTGTGTGTGTGTGTGTGTGTGTGCAGGGGCGCGTGTGCGTTTTACACACAGAAATACTAATTGCGAACATGTTCGGGAAGAGCAATAAAAAATGACTAACCACGAAATTGGTTTTTAAATTAAATCCAGGGTGCAAAAAGCAACAAACAGATGTATGTTATCATTGATTTCCGAATCGGAGACTCGTTCTCTGTTCTTCCAGCAAAACAGACGAAACCCCACTGTCCGTACCAGCCAAGGATCAGGACAGTCAGCCGAATCTGGCACGAAACATGAATGAATAGCGATATTTAACGCCGGTGTGTTAAACACCCTTCAGAAGAGATGTGTTATGGATTTTCGCAGTACCACCAAATCACTTCACTTGAAGCGAATGTTGATGTATTTTATTCAACACTTCATGACTGGTTGCTTCGCCTCTCCTAATCTTGATTTCTGTCGAACTCTCAACTGAGAAAAGAAAACTAGGAATGCTGAATCAACAGTCTTGCGTTAATCAACAGAGTCCAGCGATAAACGCTGAGTGACTTTTCCAGCTATCTAACAGACGTAATTACAGTTAGTCTCATGGCTCAAGTTGGGTTTTCTACTGCTCTCGTGCCTCTTTGAGAGGCAAGAAAAAACGGTTAGGGTGCATAATGACTATCTGCGGCCTTTCGAATGACGTCTCATTCGGCAAAGAACCGTTCTTTGACTAGCAAAGGAAAAAGGAAGGAAGTTCGGGGCTGAACTTCCCGTCGACGACGCGATCATCAGAGACTGATCACATGCCGGACAACCTGTCGCAGATTAAACTTATGTGACGCAACAGGATTCGGACAAGGAAGGAAGGAGGGAAGGAAGGAACGAACGAACGAACGAAGGAAGAATAGTGTTTAATATCCCGTTGGGATCGAGGTCACTAGAGATGAAGCACGTGCTCGAATTGTATGAAGGATGGGGAAGAATATCGGTCGTGCTATTTCAAAGGAACCATCTCAGGATTTGCCTGGAGTAATTTAGGGAAATCACGGAAAACTTAAAGCTGGATGGTCGAAGGCGGATCTGAACCGTTGTCCTCCCAAACGCGAGTCCAGTGTGCTATGGATTCAGACCTGGCCATTACAAATATCTTGCTTGGTCACGAGGAATTGTGCACAGTTTTAATCAGCTAAATTTCTTTCGCAATATTGTCTGAAGGCACTCTGTTGTTTGTTTTCTTGACTGGAAGATAAAGAAATACACTGAAAATAATATAGGCTATGCGAACTTAGTGCAGAATAGCATCTGTAATCTTTCAAGAAGGTGACGACGGGATATTGTACAGAAATATTTACCATTCTTCAAGTCTGACACTTTCACGAAAAAGGCATTTAAAATCGTGGACCTGGATCCTATTTTTGGATACTGACGTGTCCCTTGATAATGATGTGAATGTTGGGCTAGCAAGATTCTCTTAAATATTCCCCACTCCAAGGCTTCTGTGGTATGACGAAAGCAAACGTTCAACCTGTCCGTTTGAGAAGAGAAAAAATATGTAAAAATACAATTATAATGGAGGCATATAACACTCATGAACTGAAATTTGATTTGCACAAACAATAATTGTACAGAAACAGAACCGAGTATCCGCTTTTGCGTACCAACCAACCCAGTTTAACTAAAGTCGGAATGAGTGGACTATTTTCCTAATATGACACAAGAGCTCCCCATACTTTCGGTAAGCAAAAGTTCTACGAGCCTTACTTGGCTCTTTCGCACATCGTGCTTTTGAATCGATTCACGCTCCCGCAAACATTTAAGTTCCTTACATCTCATCACCAGAGAGGAGAGAAAAAAAAACAGCCATGTTCCTTTTCTAAACGCTTCGAACCTCTTGCATAAACATCTTATAACTTAAATACAAAATTTTTCTGGATAAATAAATCAGGGAAAGTACGCAACAGATTCGTGTAAAAAGAAAGTTCAGGCGCGCTGGGGTGTTTCCCACGCTGTCAAGCTTGTCTGGGCTATTCAATTCACATGTCATTTGCTTGTTACGCTGATGTCAACTGTGACGCACTTCAACTGTCGACGCCTAAGTCTACAAGTGCCTATGGAAAAACTGCATCTCTTTTTTGACATGTACAGATTTTGCAAGCAGTCCTGTGGACTACATACAGGATTACCGGATAAGTGCGATGTCGAGAGAGGTGTACGCTCTTTATAATAATAATAATAATAATAACAACTATTAATATTATTTCCTTCTTGGATAAGTCAACTAATGACGTGTGTCAGTTTCAGTTCCTTATACGCTGTTCTTTTCTTCCAGTACCCTTCCGCCTGTTACCTATTTTTTTTCTGTCTTCTGATCACATCATACCAGTTTTTTTTTCACTCTTCTACCTTGGAATCCGTGCATATGCAATATCCCCCCCCCCCCCCCCCCGAAACCCTTATATCGGTTGTTTCTTCGGAGTTTATGACGGCGTGCTGAACAATAATGCCTCCCAATTTTTTATGTGAAAACTCTTAGAGCTTTTTAAATAAAAAATGTTATTAACATTCTGCATCTTTATTGTTCACGTATTTATTTCTCAGCATAGTCATCTTGGCGATGAACACATTTCTCCCAATACCGTCACTGTTGGATGTCTGGCTGTGTTGAGGAAGCCAAAACCTCACCCCTGTTTGAACCGCTTCATCACTATCAAAGTGAACTCCCCGAACGTATTCTTTAAGGTCTGAAAGCCGATGGATATCGGATGAGGCGAAATTAGGACCGTTTAGAGGATGACCGATGACAGTGAACTCAAGGCGTCGTGTTGTTGAAGATGTCGCAGTGCTGGTGAGTGGTCTGTCGCTGTCATGCTTAAGGAGAGGGAGTACCATGTGGGGACGAACTCTTTGAATCCGAAACTCGATTGCAGCACGCTGTTCTCAAGCACCGACAGTTACATTACACCGCCATGTTACACGCTACAATTCTGAGCCCTCCAATTGCAGAGGGCTGCAAATTTGTCGACACGAATAGGAAAGACTTATGATGTTAATAACGATTGTTTTATTTGAAAAATTTAAACGTTTTTGCTTTTCAGAACACCCTCGTATATATTCTTTTAAATCCTGTTTTGTTTCATTGATCCACCTTGTTAACTTCTTTTCCTACGAATATTTGAAGTTCTCTTCGGTTAGCCCACTGCCTTACATTCGATATAAATGTCCAAAAAATATCGGTATTTTATTTCTCTTCACTTCTGATGTTTTGCGTGTTTCGATAAATTTCATCATTACACCTAATTTTCATATTTTCCATAGTTTTTTCTGGGCCTAATATTTTTCCAGTGCGTTGTCTTTCTTTATTTACCCAAATTGCAGCTTAATTCACTACCATAGACATTTTGGCTACACTACTGTATTTTAATGCCAAAATCAGCATCCTTTCGATATTATCCCAATCTCCTAATTAGCGTGAGACCTTTCTTTAAGTGATGAGAACTACACGTCTCCATGAAGAAACGGTGCCGCTAGGACTACAGTTGGAGTCACGAACATGACAGTCGAGTTTAGGCTTTTATGCGCACCTACGTCGTTCTCCGACAGCCAGTGAGACTTCGGTAGTGTTCTGAGCGCTCTTCTGTGAAGGGCACACCCAATGCGAGCATGAAACGCGAGTGTAGCTTGTTCTTCACTGAATTTTTATCCCATTTCATGTGAGCAGTCATCGCTATGATTGTGGTAAGTGATAAATCCTACATAAGCTTGCGAGATACATAATTTGCAGGATACATGCTCTCTTCAGCGGAAAGCATGTGCGTACCGTATTTGTCGCTTGGAACCCGCAACAATACTAACCCATCCGTATCGCGACATGCGCGAACTGACATTGTTCGCGAATCGGACTACAGTCTGTTGGAAAATTTCGAAGCTGTTTTTATTCCACACAAGAATATGTTGAACGGCATTGTTGACGGCTTCTCAAATGCCATCCATTGTTTCTAGCGTTATGCTTGCAACTACGCTCTGAGTTATCCATATTTAAGCCAAGCCGTTGATACCTGTGCACAAAGGAATGTGGAACGACATAACATTTCGTATACATTCTTGTTTTTGGACTTAGCAGAGACAATGGCCACACGGATGATATGAAACATTTGTATCGTTTACTGCGAGAAGAAAACTACGAAAAACATGCCAAGTATTTGCATGCTATGGTTCAAGGGGGTCACTTTGAAGGAAACGATTTGCCAAGCTCATCGGATTACAGTAAAATATTCTCGTGATGAATATTTCAGCCAATCTGGGAATACGATGAACTCAGTTATTACAAATGGGCAAGATCAAAACATATAATGAATGGAAACAGCATTATTCAAGGAGAAATCTGTGGTTAATAATTCGTCTACATCTGCTTGCTTGGCATTTTAAATTCATGCGGAATATCCATCACTCCTATTGAAGACTGCTTTTGGTATCTATATGTGAACAGTGGATAATGTACTAGTACACTGAGATAAAGAATATCTCGCGTAATACGAATTACTTCCCGGGAATTTGGCCATAACTGCTAGCAAATATTGGTAATTAATCTGGCACCTTAAGTAAAGAAAAAAAAAAACCAGACGATTACATCAAGTGACACAACACCATGATAATGCAGACAGTTCTCTGACAAGACAACTACAGCAACTCGCTAGGAGATCGGTTGAAGGAACCCACACACTACAGTAACGTTGCACCTTTAAAAGACTCCCAACCCTCCTGCTACTCTCCATCCTACAATCTGCGATGGTATTCCCTAGGTGATGGGGATGCCTCTCAAGCCCCACTAGAGTTATTTCTTCAAATCCAAACCAGTATCTCTCAGCAGACCTGCAGTCGAAAAATTATTCCAGCAGTGAGAGAGAGATGGAAATACATTATTGATTAATTTATGCACTCTGTTCGTTTCATATAAATCCGAATAACAGTCCAACAAGTAATGAACTTTTGCATCAACACGATATTATTCTATGTATCTGCAATATGAATAAAAGTTTAAAAAGTATTAAAACACTCTTGAATTATCTATGTATTCACGATAACGAGACGATAAACATTCCTCCATCTCTCTGATAAGTACGAAGATACACCTTCACCTAGAAGACAGATAGCGATTTGAATGCTTTCTGTGAGTAACTTGTTCTCCAAAGTGTTTCGCATTTTGGAGCAGCAAGTTTCAAATATCCGTCCTATCATCTGGATTCATGTTTTTCGTGTTTCCCCTAAATCCTTTGGGGGTAAATACTGTGATGGTTGCTTTGAAATAACACAGGCCACTCTGCTTCCCCACACTTGGTCCAATCGAGCTCGTATTCCTCAACATTACAAGCCTCTTCGTTGAGAGGACAGGAAATCTGACCTATGTAGAAGAAAGGGCACAGGAGGGTACGTAAAAAATAAAATAAAGACCTCTCTTTCCCCCCTCCCCGCCCCAACATCCAAAAGCTTTGTACTGGAGCAGAGTTGTATGACAGTAGCAGGCAAAGCCTTTCTATGGAAACAAGCAACAGGTGGACGCCGGACGATAAGCACGTCATAACTTTTGCTAATACTATTAACGAACACTTATCAAGCCCCACATGAACTGAGTGTACATAAAGGGAAGTGCTTTTAAGGAGAAAACACAACATTTCGAAATATAGACATAATATTTGTTGTCGGTATCTCTTTCTTAACAGCCAGAAGCATTCTGTCTTACCGATGGATTAATATCTTCATCTGAAGTTAAAGCAGGATTATTTTACATTTTCTTCTATTGTTCGTATTTGTAGCATGAACATAATATACAGAGCAGAGTTATACAAAAATTTTTATATGTGGGAGAAGGAACTTCTTTCCGCAGTCAGTCAACGATCGAGGTATGTTTATGCGATTAACGGTACACTAACGGAGATATTGTCCACATCAAGACAAAGGGAACTAATAAATGAACACTGTGTGGAGCAGTGCGTCGTCAATAAAATTAAACTTTAGCTCGTCAGTTTGTTAATGTTTATACAGAAGGCATCGATATGGCTTATAATATACAACACGCTAAATCCTATAGTCGTTCGACAAAAGCACAGAGCATGCAATAGAAATTATGTAAGACAACACTAAAATTAGAGAAGCCCGCCGACACGCGCCAGCCGTGCGCCTACCTGGCAACTATCCGACAGAACGTGGCTTCTGGCTTCTGACGCCAAGGGGCCGAGCGGCTAGCTACGTTCGCACACGCGTCCCTTGACAGACTGACGCCACGCGCCAACCTGCACGCCTTACTATCCTGACCACACTGTGCTCGGGCATCTTCGGCTGGAGTCGTGCACGCCCGCCTGTTCCCCCCGCCGCGAGGCGCAGACACCACGTGCCAATCTCCTCAGCTTTATCTCGCACGTTCAGCACGATATTTCTCGCATCGCGTTAATTTCATTCAGTACTACATATTCCTCGAACGCTATCCAAGGAACACAGAGTGACTGAACGTGTCAATTACGACCAGTAACAATGAAAACGAACTTAGAATAATACCTGTATGAGCCACAAAGTAAGATTCATTTTACCACTTGGTTTCTAGGCACAAAGTTCATGTCCTTTTTTTTTTTAATTCCACAGAGTGTTCATGTAACTGCAATGAAAAACACAGGAGAACACAGCACCCAAAACAGCACAATGACAGTGAAATGTGCCCGTTTGGTGTACAAGGAAAATAGAAATTCCTACAGCTGAAAATGCACATTATTAGAGAAATTTTAAAAAATTAAAATTGTTGCTCATGTTGTTCAGATAACACGTTGTGTTTTTGCAGAAAAATCAGCCGCAAAAAAGTTAAGTTAAAGGCAGGATAACAATGAGTAAGACTGCAGAATAGTGTTTCACGTATGTAGGTAGTCTTCTTTACAGAAGAATGGAAAAACTGGTAGAAGCGCACCTCGGGGAAGGAGAAATGTAGGAACACGCGAGGCAATACTTACCCTACGACGTAACGTAGAAGATACGTTAACGATAGGCAAACCTACGTTTATGGAATTTGTAGCTTTTGAGAAAGCTTCTGACAATGTTGCATAGAATTCTCTCTTTGAAAGTTTGAAGGTATCAGGAGTTAAATACATGGAGAGAAAGGCTATTGGCAATTTTTACAGAAACCAGATGGCATTTGTAAGATACGAGGGGAACGAAAGGGAAGCAGTGGTTAAGAAGGGAGTGAGAAAGGGCTGTAGCCTATCACCAATGTTATTTAATCTGTGCATTGAGCAGGCAGTAAAGGAAACAAATTTAAAAAAAAATTGGAATAGAAATTAAAGTCCAGGAAGAAGAAAGAAAAACTTTGAAGTTTGCCAACGACATTGTAATTGTGTCACAGACAGCAAAGGACTTGGAAGATCAGTTGAACGGAATGAACAGTGTCTTTAAAGGAGGATATAAGAGAAGCAAAACACGGTTAACAGAATGTAGTCGAATTACATCAGGTGAGTCTGAGGGAATTAGGTTAGGAAACGAAACATTTAAATTAGTAGATGAGTTTTGCTATTTGGGCAACAAAATAACTAATGATGGCCGAAGTAGACGATATAAAATGTAGAATGGCGATGGCAAGAAGGGCGCTTCTGTAGAGAAGATGTTTTTTAACGTCGAATAGAGATTCAAGTAATAGGAAGTCTTTTCTGAAGATATTTATCTGGAGTGTAGCCATGTATGGAAGTGAAACATGTACAATAAACTGTTTAGACAAGAAGAGAATAGAGGCTTTGAATGTGATACTATAGACGAATGCTGAAAAGCAGATGGTTAGATCACGTAATTAATGATGACGGACTAAAGAGAACTTAAGAGATAAGAAATTTGTGGCAGATTCCCCTTGTCCCGAAACGACAAATGAAGAACCATTTAAAAGATAACATGCTAATTCTTTCTGAAAGAGACGATCGAGTGCTGTGTTTTGAGTTTTAAATATTGGGTGGGTCGCGGAAGTCAACGCCTGAAGTGGCTGGATTTGCCTGATTATTTGAAGTTCATATAGGTGAAAAGTGGGGGTGACACTCTGG
Organism: Schistocerca nitens; assembly: GCF_023898315.1. Taxonomy (NCBI): domain Eukaryota; kingdom Metazoa; phylum Arthropoda; class Insecta; order Orthoptera; family Acrididae; genus Schistocerca; species Schistocerca nitens. The sequence continues at coordinate 295,381,170 of NC_064619.1, forward strand.
TTTTTTGTTTTATTTTTTTTGAATTACGTTTCCGCTTAGTGGGGTTCTGAATAGGGAATCAGCACTCGAAAAATAAAACGCTGACTTGTACCTGTACATGGTTTAATTGAAGGAAATAAAGAAAACAGTTTAATCGGTACTCGACTTGTCCTTTATCCCGAAGCTCGTATTACAAGAAAGAATAATCAAAGGCTTATTTGAAAGGTGACTAGTATCTTGAATATATCTTTTCGGGATAAAGTAAATCCAAAGGCCAATAAAGTAAAAGACTGGAATATTGGTAAAAGCAAAGTTCAAAGAAATTAAGGAGAAGGAATTATATTTTTCAGTGAACGAGTTGCAACGAAAGAAAGATCTTTAGACAGACAAGGCAAGTTTTACGGTTATGGAAAAGTGATTAATTATAAATGAAAAGTTACTCCATTTAATTCTGAAAGGTTGAGATAAACGAATTGGTTTATTATGATAAAATTTCAATAGAGTCAAGGGTATTGTTGTAGCAAGGCGCTACTTATAGAGTTCATCGTTGATTGACAACGAGACATAAACAGTATAAAATTGTTTCTTGCCTTGTGAACGTATTCTCCGATTTCGGTAAAAATTTATAACGTTCACACTGATTGAATGTATACACAATTATTCGTTGAAGCATTAAAAGATGGGCAACTACAAGAGGCAATTGGTCTATGTGACGTATTCATCAGTTATAAGCGAACGCTATCGTTTCTGGTACCTATGTTGTTGAGACAGTTTGATTGTGTTGGCAGAGTACACAGAGAAAATTTCATTGTATGTCGCTGTTATTGGTGAAGTAAACACATCATTCCTACACCCCGTAAACTCTCGCATCTAGTATTTTTCTGGGGTTAGTTTATCTCTAGAACGTAGTGAACCCTGATAGATGCATTGTTGTAATTAATATTCAAATAGCTACCACTGACCCCATTATACCGCGAAAAGCGTTATTGTGTCCACCCTTTCGTACATAGTGACGTCGAAGCGAGCTATAGCTCGCTAGTACAAACGATTACTTCAAGTCATACAGATTAAGTCGTTGAGTGTAGACAAGGTCTTCTCAGGACAACTTACTTTAGCATTACAAGAATGAGCTACACTAGCTGATGTTGCGTTTCACCTAGGTACTGCAGGGCTCTTAGAGCCTGTTCACACAGTACATCTCCTACGAGTTAGTGGTGTCTAAAGGAGAACGCAGTACAAAGTTGGCGCTCCCCAGTGGTATCTAGAGAGTGGCGCAGTACAAAATAGAAGTGGTTCCACACGTACACTCCGCCACACACAGTGAAGTGACTTGCAGAGTATAGATGTCCATGTAAATGACTCTTAAAATTGCTTTCCAATAATACGGCGAAGTTATGACACCTTCTTTGTATGCCTCGCTTTCAGCAATAACGAAAAAGCACACTGAAAAAGTAATAAAACAACTAACCCGTGATTTTGTATTAAAAAACGGAAAACCGAATATTGTAAGGAATCTATCATCCAATACTTGTCTGTTTATAGTTTAGATTCTGAAGTTAGGATTTCAGTGTACAAATTTCAGATAAAATGCAGTGCGCACGCGTAAAGATTTCTCTTTTCTAGAGCTCTATGGCCATCACCATCTGAGCATTCAGTAACATTTCAACAAAATGAAAAAAAATCACCACCTTTCTCCAGAGTCATACTTTCTGTTGTACTTCTCCCTTTGAAAACATACTTATCAAATGTCTCAGGCCGTAGACCAAATGACGTTACGGAAGAGAGAAAAAGTAACCTGCCCGTTTCAGAACCGACCGGGTATAAGCTCTTGGTAAACGTTTGGAACGATTTGGACGAAACAAAAATCTCAATTCCCGAACGGAGATTCGAACCCAGTTCTTCCCTAACAAAGGACCCAGTGGGTCACCTCCATCGGTGGAGATAAGGGAGGAGGCGGTCCACGCCATAGTAATAACTGCAAGAAGTACGTAATAAATGAAACACAGAGAGAATAAGAGAGAGAGAGAGAGAGGGAGAGAGAGAGAGAGAGAGAGAGAGAGAGAGAGAGAGAGAGAGAGTCAACTTTGTAGTCACACACTGATGATAACATGCGAACCAGTCTGTACGAAGTTTGCTTTTGGTCACGTAACAATACTTTGACTGCTTAGTTACGTACATGTTTGTCTCACTGGAAAGACAATTACAAAACCCCGACGTCTCGGAAGGCGAGGTACTCTGAATAGAGATAAGCTCTCGGGAACTGCTGTTGAGCAGCTGTCAAGTTATGTAAAAACTGAGGAGCGATGTTCTACCATTTGCGTAACTATTGATTCGAGGTGACGGCGGCGGTCTTGCGGATAGAGGGCTAGGCTCCCGCCCTGGAGGTCCCGGGTTCAATCTCAGATAGGAGCGACGATTTTTCCTCGTTCCAGTCACTTCAAGACGGTTCCCGGTCCACTATCAGAGTACTGGGGATCTTTCCAGGTATAAAAGGATGTCACGCCGATTGATTTAGTATCCGACACTGATTCGGATTCCGTGTCCTGTTAGGATGCAGACATGGACGTAAGGTCAAGGTACTCGGGCTTCATACCACGGGGACCGTAGCGGACATATTACGTGGACCCGTCCACTGAACCCACCACTTAACCGGCAGTACTCGCTGTTATCTAAGGTCTTCGATAAGCTCCATTGCTAATAAAGTGATTGAACTTGCCTATGCTTAATGTGTTTTTTTTTCCCGGACCGCTGCTTGGACTGTTTACGCACGCTTTTGACGACTATCGTTACGTTCTACACTTCGCTTCTGGCTATCCATTCACTTCGTGACATGGGCTGTCATCGACCACAGGAACCGCTTGTTAGTTCCCGTTCTCTGCTTCACCTCCAGTGCGAGTTATATCACAAACTTTGTACTACCTAGCCCAGTACGACAGAAACATGCGCTCGCCACCGTCCCCTTCCTAGTTACGCGGCGAACGGCCAGGCTGCACTCCACTTCCTGCTAGGTTATAAGCCCGTTTACGGCTTGAGAGAAACACACTCCATCTTTTTTATTCAATTAGGGCGCAATATTTCCCTCTAACAGCGAAAGAGAGTCTTGCTGTATCAATGATGCCTGCTAGAATCTGGATCTACATATTACTCTTCAAACTACCGTAAGGTGCATGGCAGAGCATTCGTCCCACTGTACCAGTTATAAGGGTTTCTTCCCGTTCCATTCACGTATGGAACGCGTGAAGAATGATTGTTTGAATGCGCTGTGCGTGCAGTAATTATTCTAATCTTATCCTCACAATCCCGATACGTATGGGGTTGTAGTATATTCCCAGAGTAATCATTTAAAGCTGGTTCTTGAAATTATGTTAATAGATCAATAGACTTTCTCGGGATAGTTTACGTCTATCTTCAAGAGTCTTCCAGTTCAGTTCCTTCCGTATCTCTGTGACACTCTCCCATGGATTAAACAAATCTGAGACCATTTGTGCTGCCCTTCTCTGAATAGGTTCAATATCCCCTGTTAGTCCTATTCGGTACAGGTCCCACACACTTGAGCAATATCCTAGACACGGCCGCACGAGTGATTTGTAAGCAATCTCCTTTGGAGACTGATTGCACTTCCCCAGTATTCTACCAATAAACTGAAGACTACCACTTCCTTTACCCACGACTGAACCTACACAATCATTCCATTTCACGTCCCTACAAAGTGTTACACCCAGGTATTTGAATGAGTTGGCCAATTGCAGCTCCATCTCATTGATATTATAGTCATACATTACTACGTTTTTTGATTTTGTGAAGTGCAAAATTTTACATTTCTGAACATTTAAAGCAATCTGCCAATCTCTGCACCACTTTGAAATCTTGTCAAGATCGGACTGAATATTTATACAGCTTCTTTCAGACAGTCCTTCATTGTAGATAACTGCATCTACAAAAAGCCTGATTTTACTATTAATATTTTCTGCAAGGGCCGGCCGGTGTGGCCGTGCGGTTCTAGGCGCGTCAGTCTGGAACCGCGTGACCGATACGGTCGCAGGTTCGAATCCTGCCTCGTGCATGGATGTGTGTGATGTCCTTAGATTAGTTAGGTTTAAGTAGTTCTAAGTTCTAGGGGACTGATGACCACAGATGTTAAGTCCCATATTGCTCAGTGCCATTTGAACCTTTTTTTTTTTTTTTTTTTGCAAGGTCATTAGTCATTAATGTACAACATGAACAGCAAGGGTCCCAACACACTTCTCTGGGGCACACATGAAGTTACTTCTACACGTGACGATGACTCTCCATCCAAGATAACACGATGCTTCCTCCCTATAAAAAGTCCTCAACCCAGTCGCAGATTTCACTTGATGTGCCATATGATCATACTTTTGACAATAAAGGTAAGTGTGGTACTGAGTCAAATGCTTTTCGGAAATCAATAAATGCTGCATCTACCTGCCTGCTTTGATCCAAAGCTCTTAGTATGTCATGTCTGAAAAGTGCGAGCTGGGGTTCACATGATCCATGTTTTCAGAACCCATACTGGCTGGCATTGAGGAGATCGTTCTGTTCAAGATACCACTTTATGTTTGAGCTCAGGATATATTCTTAGATCCTACAACAACAATCAAGGATACTGGACAGTAATTTTGTGAATCATTTCTACTACCTTTCTTGTAGGCAGAGGTGACCTGTGCTTTTTTTCCAAGAACTGGGCCTTTATTTTCTTCGAGGTATCTACGATAGATTATAGTTAGAAGAGTGGTTAACTCAGCAGCAAATTCAGTACAGAATTTGACACGGATTCCATCGGACCCTGGAGCTTTGTTCAAATTTTAACGATTTCAACTGTTTCTCAACAGCACTGACACTACTACTTATTTCATTCATCTTTTCAGTGGTATTAGGATTAAACTGGGGCAATTATCCTGGGTTTTCCTTAGTAAAGAAGCATCTGAGTAATAGGGCAAAGAGAGAATAAGCACAATTTTTTTAATGTGGCTTGCATAGATGCACATACTGAGGGGTAAACCTATTGTTCTGTTAATTGATTTATGACCCATTGGGGATTTATGACCCCCTAGGAATAATCTGTGCTTTTGAGACCCCCCGCCTTACCCCTTCCCGTCCTCCCCATCCGGGAAATCCTAGCTCTCCTTCCTCCCCTTCGTCGATACGAGCACACTTTTGATATTAAATGAATTGATTAATTAATTAGATTGATCAATTAATTACCCCCTCCCCCTCTGGGAAATCCTCCAGCCCTTCCTCCCCTACCCCACTTCTACTCCTCCCTCCCACGATCTGGAAATTGGCAGGAAAAAGACTCGGTCTGTGCTGGACAGGACTGAATTCAAATCAGTGTCAACAATAATATATTACTCAATTCAATTTGCGTATTCTTTATTTTATCAGTTTGTGGGAGACAGGGTTCCCCTACTAGGATAGATTTCACGTTTGTACCTCCCGTCCACGCTTCCATGACATATGAACTGTACGCACCATGGAATGGAATAAAACGCGGCATATTAACCGTCGGGCCGCATGCACACGTGTCTGTCGAACGAGCACCGCCACCAAGGTCAAATTGGAAATTTCCTATGGGACCAAACTGCTGAGAACCACACCCATGCCCGAGGGAGGACTCGAACCTCCGACAGGGGGAGCCGCGCGAACTGTGGCAAGGCTTCTCAGACCACGTGGCTACCCCACGTAGACCGAAGTCAAAAACCGCCGTATTTCATGATTACAGATCACGATACTGAATACCACTGACCACAGGCTAGATGTGAGCCTCCTTTGATCTCGCGGTCCTGCACATTGCATCATGTGGCGGCATTCCAGACTTGCTTTCTGTTTCTCTCTCTTTCAACTGGCTACTCCCTATTTGTATGTGAAATGACGTCTCAGGTTTTCATCCATCCTCAGACTACTGTGCTCCAATCTGCTAATGCTGAGGACGAAGGGAGAGCTGGCGGAATTGCGATATCAAAAATGGCAGTAAATAGTCTTTTTGGACTAACCTATCCAATTAATTGTTTAACAATTTACAGGAGTCAAATAGATCACTTAAAACACTTACCATCATCAAATAATTACATTTCTGCCACAAATAGACCGTAGTGCTAATTATATACGAGGTCTTGTATGCACTGACGATTGACAACACAAGCACCTCCTCCACCACCACAGCCCATATCCGGCGAAAAAAACCTTCCAATCATGTCTTCGCACCGACTGCAGGGCAGACGACAGGGAACCATAGCCGCACTGCCCACCTTGCGTACTGCCACACACACACACACACACACACACACACACACACACACACACAGGTCGGGAGAGATGCACGCACATAGGACTGGCTCACGTGCCACACAGACTGGAAGTCGCGCTAATCTCCGAACAAAGCGTCGGGTGACGGCAACCCATTGTGTGGTTGTGCTAATAGGTAAGAGGTAGTAGAAAATACTAGCTTTCCACTGACACAAACATCAGGTGTGATGTCCTATTCTGATTACAAAGCTAAAGATTGTCAGTGGGAATAACATACCTAAAAAAACGCTAATAAAAACCCAAACATCCCACAAAGATCACGAAAGATCCCGCCTAATACATATACTGCAAATAGACTCTATAAAACATGCACCCGCTAACAGCTCCGAGCAAATGCACAGTACTAGAAAAAATAGTTCCCTTACTGCACTTTGCTGGGACAGTTGTGACAACACTTCTGCATCTCATGGAGCCCAGAAACCTTGTCCTCAGGCCTGCGAAGAACTGGCGACCGATCCCAGAGCCCCAAGCGACGTCGGTGGGAGCTACTGACTGGTGAACACATCACAAAGACTGACTTGGTCCATCCCCACGTGTATAGACAGACTGAAGTATATCAAGTAATTAAATTTCAAAAACACTCATCATATATCGAGGTTCTTGTATGCAGAGACATCAATACAACAACACTCCTCCACGCGTTGTCCGACACCCCCGTGATCATGAAGTCAACTAAATGCATACTGAGCAGTAGTTCACTGTTCACTTATCCGGAGGACGCCTCAAACGTCGTCACCTGGACAGTCCAGAGACCACAGAGCAGCAGAAGTCGGAGTCCTTTGAAATCTAATACCTGAGAAACCACCTCCACTCTCTCTCAAGTGACTACTAAGCCAGAGCTTCCGATCGGCCGCTGGCCGCAGACGCTGCAAGACAAGCAGGTGCGGCTTGGATGTTTAGCTCTAACTGCAATTTCACCCCGACATAGATTCTCCCCAATTTAAAAAATCCACTTTACCCAATCCGGGACAGCGATGCTGTTGTCAATACACCCAGAATTTCTCACGCGAAATGTTGATTCCTCCTTTTATACGAGTTATATTCGAAGAAAGACGAAATCGGAGCATACACACAGTATCAAATCGCCAAAGTATCGTTACTCGTTGCGAAAATCCTGTACAACAATATGGCATGAGGCATATCTCCTCTAAGTATTCTTTCACCACGTAAAAAAGTATCTGCTCTTATCAGCTTCACAACAGCTACGTCCGGCGTCACAGCACTAGAATATCAAACTCATTTTTTTGATCTTGACGGAGCGCTAAGTCAGACGATGCCTCCTCATTTTCGAACTGTCTTAAAGTAATCAAATGCTTCGTCAGCTACGAAGTCTCCTAAGGCAGCAGCACACAGGAGATAAGTCTGGTGGGCGATAGAAGGATCCAGTTATAATTTTATGCCCACCCCTGACACTAAGTCTCTGAGAATTGGCATGAAATACAAGTTTAGCGTCTTTGGCTAGATTCGTGTAACTTTTGCCAACGAGCTATATACACAGTTATACTGCTCACTTTGTTCTTGATGCTGAGTGCAATACAGCGTGCGACAGTACATCAGCACTACACGTCTATCACAATGTAGAATGTCAACACGCAAGTACCACAGGAACCAACGGTCACGATGGACTGGAATATGTCAGAGAACATCATCCGATACAGAGACGGCTGCAGACTACATTATCCCGTTTGTTGACCAGGAGGAACTACGGAACCCGCTAGATACGTTTTCCTCATTTCCTGCCATTTTTTCTCATATCCACTCATTAACATAAGTGCGTTATTAGGATGTTATTTTGTCCGTAGACGTAATCTCGCGCAAACGTGACACATGAACAATAATAATCAAGGAAACAAGAACTAATTAAATCACGACACGGATACATGGAAGACGCTAAAAACTTGAATGTAATCGTGTTAAATAACAAACTGCAAAGATGTAAAGTAAGAACTAAAAACCGTTTGTTTGTGGGGGCGCCTTAAATACACTCCTGGAAATGGAAAAAAGAACACAGTGACACCGGTGTGCCAGACCCACCATATTTGCTCCGGACACTGCGAGAGGGCTGTACAAGCAATGATCACACGCACGGCACAGCGGACACACCAGGAACCGCGGTGTTGGCCGTCGAATGGCGCTAGCTGCGCAGCATTTGTGCACCGCCGCCGTCAGTGTCAGCCAGTTTGCCGTGGCATACGGAGCTCCATCGCAGTCTTTAACACTGGTAGCATGCCGCGACAGCGTGGACGTGAACCGTACGTGCAGTTGACGGACTTTGAGCGAGGGCGTATAGTGGGCATGCGGGAGGCCGGGTGGACGTACCGCCGAATTGCTCAACACGTGGGGCGTGAGGTCTCCACAGTACATCGATGTTGTCGCCAGTGGTCGGCGGAAGGTGCACGTGCCCGTCGACCTGGGACCGGATCGCAGCGACGCACGGATGCACGCCAAGACCGTAGGATCCTACGCAGTGCCGTAGGGGACCGCACCGCCACTTCCCAGCAAATTAGGGACACTGTTGCTCCTGGGGTATCGGCGAGGACCATTCGCAACCGTCTCCATGAAGCTGGGCTACGGTCCCGCACACCGTTAGGCCGTCTTCCGCTCACGCCCCAACATCGTGCAGCCCGCCTCCAGTGGTGTCGCGACAGGCGTGAATGGAGGGACGAATGGAGACGTGTCGTCTTCAGCGATGAGAGTCGCTTCTGCCTTGGTGCCAATGATGGTCGTATGCGTGTTTGGCGCCGTGCAGGTGAGCGCCACAATCAGGACTGCATACGACCGAGGCACACAGGGCCAACACCCGGCATCATGGTGTGGGGAGCGATCTCCTACACTGCCGTACACCACTGGTGATCGTCGAGGGGACACTGAATGGTGCACGGTACAGCCAAACCGTCATCGAACCCATCGTTCTACCATTCCTAGACCGGCAAGGGAACTTGCTGTTCCAACAGGACAATGCACGTCCGCATGTATCCCGTGCCACCCAACGTGCTCTAGAAGGTGTAAGTCAACTACCCTGGCCAGCAAGATCTCCGGATCTGTCCCCCATTGAGCATGTTTGGGACTGGATGAAGCGTCGTCTCACGCGGTCTGCACGTCCAGCACGAACGCTGGTCCAACTGAGGCGCCAGGTGGAAATGGCATGGCAAGCCGTTCCACAGGGCTACATCCAGCATCTCTACGATCGTCTCCATGGGAGAATAGCAGCCTGCATTGCTGCAAAAGGTGGATATACACTGTACTAGTGCCGACATTGTGCATGCTCTGTTGCCTGTGTCTATGTGCCTGTGGTTCTGTCAGTGTGATCATGTGATGTATCTGACCCCAGGAATGTGTCAATAAAGTTTCCCCTTCCTGGGACAATGAATTCACGGTGTTCTTATTTCAATTTCCAGGAGTGTACAAATGAACAGAATTACGAAGAAATTAGGACGTATGGTCTTTCGTGCAGATGCAAAGACAGTTCGAGGAATAACATCAGAAAGCCTCCTTAGTTCTGACATTAACTCATAGACTTACCTATGAATGCCATTGGAAAAAGCTATTGAGAACGATGACAATGAATTCACTCTTCATTTCATGACAGTCAGAAGAGATCCATAAAATTAATGTTTTTTTGTTATCAGAATCAAGTAAATGTGTGTGTGTGTGTGTGTGTGTGTGTATGTGTGTGTGTGTGTGCGCGCGCTTGTCGAGAGAGCGAGAGAGAGAGAGAGAGAGAGAGAGAGAGAGAATGCAAACCCGTCTCCGTAGCTGAGGTTGATGATGTATGGTAATACAGTAGTGCCTGAGTTAGCTGAAATCCAGGCGGAAGAAGAATTTTCCATCGTTAGCAGTTGGCGGGGAAAAGCAAACATGGAAAATGCACACTAGAAGGAGGGACAGTATCACAGGACGTTTTTTACGACACCACGGATTAACGCTGATGATACTAGCGGGAGGCGTAGATTGCAAAAATGGCAGGGGAAGCCAAGAGATTGTAACATACGCAACAAATAATCGCGGACGTTCGTTGTAAGTGATGAAGAGACTGGCACACGTGAGAAAGTCGTGACAAGCATGCTCAAAGCAGTACGAAGAATGTTAAGAAAACTGACGTAATGGGGAAGATAAACGGTGTCGTAAAATTCTTTGTCACTAAACTTGGAAGTGCGCCAGCGCAGCAAAGTGGTCAGCGAGTCTGGCTGCTATCGGAGGACAAAAGTAGCGCCAGGGATTTCTCCTTGGTGGAAGGACTAGAATGGGGTGCCCTCAGCTACCTGATGCCAGATAGGGAGCTGCTTGCTGCGGCTCCGTGGTCTGAGCAGCTGAGAACGGCCGGGAGTGTGGTGTGCTGACCCCATGCCCCTCCATACCGCATCCGATTGACGCCATTGGCAAAGGATGACACGGCGGCTGGTCGACACTGAGTTGTTACATTTAAAACATCTCAGATGTGTCTCGAGATAGCAACTATAATCCGTTCATCATAAGAATAAACCTGATGCAAACAAACACAAACGCGATGATTGGTCAGCAACCGTGACAATCATGCACTGGTGTTGTTAAGCTCTTGGAAGTAGGTCCTGTTTATGTATTAGATATCTTATTATTAAGCTACTTTAATGAAACTTTAAAGTATTCAAATGTATTAACAGGCATCAACATTTTTCTTACTCACGCTTTAGCTACGTAGTTATTATTTCAAAAATCGTGTAGTCACAGCCTCTGCAGCGTTGTGCTCTGATAGACACGCTGTTAATGCTCAGTATGATAATGGCTGAGTCTGCTTTCTGTTCCATAGTGAAACACGCGCTTGTAACACGATTAAAAAGTGCCGAGAAATAGGCTGTCTTAATGTTTTTCATAAATCTACGGAGATAATCGGCCTTGAAGTTTTCCCAGCGTTGTGTGTACCAGAGTTACTACACAGTTCCACACTGAATGTGTAGCGCAGTCGGTAATGTAATTGAATGTGAACAATATGCGGTTAATTCGTCCGTAGCTTCAAATCTGACCAGCATAAATTTTTTCCTCGTTCAGTTTGAAATACCTACATCTCATAATTATAAAAGTCATTTTTTATGAATAATGCACGTCTTCTTGTTTCTAATTATCTACTGGACGCGAAATTCCTGTTTCCATTTCAAATACAAATTCTTAATTATCGATGTGTTATGAAAGGATGTTCATAAAAGTTGTTTAAATTAAGACAACATAACAATTTAATTTTTAAGGCAGAAATGGAAAACCAAATCCTCTTTATTTGGACTGTGTCCATCGTTTTATACCACAGAGTTAGATAAGTATCGTAGAAACATGAAAAACAATTATTTCCACAGGATCGAGCACATCTTACACATTTGCAACTGTACCCTTACAATATGAACGCAACAGAACTGATCTGGAGCCAAGCTGCGGGATTTGGCCCCAGAACTAACAACACTGTTAAGCTGCCAGACGTACTGGTACTAACGCACGCAGCTTTTTCACACGTCACTGGCGAACGCTGGCGGGATATACCACTCCTCGGCGTAAAAGAAGAGGAGAAAATGCTGCGCCTGGTTCTCTTCGAGGATTCTGTTGTTGTTAGGCTCGTTATCAAAGTAGCAGGTGACACTTCCAGAACTGAAATGTATTTATCGGTTTCGGATAAATAAGGAGCTAAGAAATTGGTTCAAATGGCTCTGAGCACTATGGGACTTAACTTCTGAGGTCATCAGTCCCGTAGAGCTTAGAACTTCTTAAACCTAACTAACCTAAGGACATCACACACATCCATGCCCGAGGCAGGATTCGAACCTGTGACCGTAGCGGTCGCACGGTTCCAGACTGTAGCGCCTAGAACCGTTCGGCCACCCCGGCCGGCAGCTAAGAAATTACCAGACGACGTAATACCACCAGTGGCTTCAATATTTAACAATACGGTGAAATCCTTCAGTACTCTCTTACGTTACACACAGCTTATGCAGAAAAATTGCCCTGTGGTCAAGGCATGGAATTTTCATCATTCTTGCTTTTAATTACATTTTACGTTAGCTAAAAGCGATAATGTGTAACGGTTTTCATATAGTCGTCTAAGGAGATATTTGCAGTGTATTATTTCATTCTGCTTAAAAATTAAATGACATTCGGAGCTATTGCTCCTCTGTTCGTCTCTTTTTGCGTGTGAACTGCAGTTCGCCACGTCACTGCAGGCTAGCTAACTGTACCGGCTGACCGCCCAGTGCTGTCCAAGTTAAATGCGCCGGTAAAGCTGTTGTCCCTTATTACCACTGAGTCGATGTGCGCGTAAAGCACGGCACAAAACGTACCCATATTATCGTACGTGACAGTACTCGAAACAGCTTGGCTGCTATCCCACGTGAAACGGAAATCCAATGAGGTTCCAGCAAATGCGGAAGAATACATAGCGCAATGTTTACATCAGGTTTATTCTTATGATCAACGGATTATAGTGACAGTGGTGGTGGCGATACAGTCCGGCCCCAGGATGGCAACTCACGCTGCTGCATTGCTGCTGCTCCAAAAAAATGGGCTATGTATGGGCACTGTACTACACCCCAAACAGAGCACAATAGTACGCAAGTATTCATCGCAGTCATGCACAGAATGCACATACACATTGCATACTTCACAACACGTCGGAGAACAACAACAGACACCATCTCTGCTAGGACTTTATCCAGCACAGCAGTGCTCGATTGTTAAGTTGTTCCCGCCACCTGTTACCTTAATGTGCAACGGACAGAGCACCAGTCAAAAAATTAAAATGTACCACTCACTGTTCAGCTTACATACGATCAATAATGAGGAAGGTTAGTTTACATCAGCGAGATAATCTGATCTAGAAGAACAAAAATTATTTGATTTCTTGAAGCTTAAGCGTCTTTGTTGTCCCTTTTCTCCTGCAAAAAGGGATGAGGAAGATTCCGAATGGCTCTGGTCATGCAAACAGTCTAAGCTTCGGGTGAAGCATTACCGACAAATGACACAAAGAAGATTAACACCAGACAGCAACATGCTAATGACCACTCCTGTACCGCAGAAATGATACCGTCCCTGTCACAGTGAGAACAAGTACTGAAGCACTCATTCAGTAAATTCCGTATGCAGAGAATGGGGCAAAGTCCTGTGATGTCACAGCGGATAGGAACCACTACAGTGAAAACGGGAAGCGTTTTAGACAGTTGCATGCTGACTCATCTGTATGTACGAGAGAAAGCTGAAAAACTACCGACCATGGTCAGATCTGAAATGCATTCATTTCCCAGCATAATCACCTTTCTTAATGCACTTTACGCGACGTTTCTATCACTGAAATTCGATTCTGGAAGGGAAGAAGGGAAGGAAGAGTGGAGTCTAACGACCCGTTGGCTGCGAGAAAACGGAGACCAAGTTCGGACTGGGAAGGGAATCATCCCGACATTCCTCTTATGCGGTTTAGTGAAGTCGTAGAAAACCTAAATTACGATAGCCGCAGAGCGACTTGAATTTCAACCCCCCGAACGCGAATCCAGTGTCTTACCACTGCAACACCTTGATGGTAGTTGTGGAAGGTCTGCGAAATAATCGTCTAATGGTTCCATGATGTCTTGGCGTATATTAATAGGCCAGTGCTATTATTTGCATCTCTACCAGAAGGCAGAATGACGTATAAAATGTCGGAAGAGAACAACGAACAAAGATGTTGGAACGACGACACGCCACTGTTGTTTTGACTTGCGCGACCTGGGCAGCTTACCAAGGCCACAGGAAGCATCTTCGTGCCAGACACCATCTTGTCCGTATGTTGTCGTCACAGGATTTCTGCCGAATGGCTTCTCCGACACGGCAACACATCCGGTGTTGACCAGTTGGGCTTCTATAGCTAAACTGGGACCGAAATTTATAGCGGTTATTCATTTTTTTTATTCGCTTTTCCGCAGATGTCGTCTCGCCAGCGCTGGCGAGCAATAAACTTTCAAATAAGGTTCCCTAATATCTCCCTAAACTAGAATTAGGTACCAACATGTGTAACTTTTCCCGAGTACCAATATCTTGCCGTGCAACGTGGGGTTATCATACCACAATAAGTGATGATTAAGTTTTTTTCCCCCTCAGAGACCTGTTTGAAAGTAAACCCTCACTGAAAATGTTGCTTACTGCCGTGGGCAACTCCGCAAAAAAATGTTAGGCCCCCTTCTTTCAAAAGATGTGAATAAAACAGAATTATCAATGCAACAAATAAATTCCGTGGACTGTGCCACTATAGAATAACAATTGCATAAAAGTCCAATATTTACCATGTTTCTAGAAAAAATGTTGAAACAGAAGTTATGTTTCTCTCTTTTGTAAACAACAGGAGTGGGGTCCTCCCTTACGTCCATTTAGTGAAATATTATCAAAGACGTCTTAAATGTCGTCACAATGTTCGATTTACGAAACCGTACAAAACATCTTGAACGCTGTCCTTTTTCAGAACCATTGAATTTTATATATTTAAAAAAAAATAACGAAAAGTTTTCAGAGTATATGTGTTATACAGCTTACGAACAAACGAATAAGTGCAAAACATGCACATGTTGTTGTAACAATGATGTGATTCGAAAAATTAGAACCACTGGTGATACTGTGGTTTTCTCCATTTCTGTTACCGAATTTTCTAAGTAATTTGCCATTAGAAATTCTCCGAGATTGTTCAGGAAATAAATCAGATGTCTAATGAGGAACTGGCCTTTTGTGCGACATTTGGCATTCTAAATAATTTTCAAATTAGTCCAGGGCATTTTCAGGAAAAAATGTTACTGCATATTACATGCTGGGCTGACAACCCAAATTTATACCACGATTATTTAGGCGCTCTCCGACACACGGACAGTTTATTTTACGGGGGCGTGCTGAAAAGTAATTTTTATGTGAAAACTCTTACACCTTTTTAAATAATCGAATACTTCGTAGGCATGATGTTAGATAGCGCGGACGGTCCAACACACCAAATTAGTCCTCGAGCTATATTATAATTTATGAAATGAATTAAATGCAGTGAAATAAAATGATTGGCTCGACGAGGATGACACAAGATCCAATGACAGACTTTCAACTGTCACAACATATGCATTACATTGGATATTTAGCGTGTCTGAATAGTTTGTAATGATAGTATGTCATTGCATCTTCGTTAATTTCATCCCTGTATAGAAATTGACATAATTTCAATGCATTTAATTCATGTCAAATACATCCCTTGTTACGGTAAGTCATGGTCCTCCACAGACTCCGGTGCCACATTGGAGCTACGCCTACATACTCCTTATGAGAACCTCTGGTAGAAGTGTTCGGAAATCATATAAGGAAACATCAGTGACAGTGAATGTTTGAGTCAGGCCTGCCGGCAAGCCTGTGATAAGCATGAAATCCTGGTTCCAGTACCTGTCTGCCACAAATTTTCTATTGTCACTACACGTTCATTTTAACTTACTTACTACTTGCAGCAGTGCTACAGGGACAAGGTCGACAGTCTTGTAACAGGAGCCACAGAGTACAGCAGCAGGGTGCTAGAAGCACTGGACTCGTTTTCGGGAAGAGTACAGCTTTAATATCGTTACGGCTATCTCAGTGCTGCTCTCCGTTGCCTTCTCGAAGAGCTTATGTAGAAGGCCGCGATTGTACATTCGAGGACCCCGCAACCGACTTACCTAATCGCATCAAATAGCGAGCTGTAATCGCAGAGCAGAAAGAAGTTAAAGTGAATGGCGGTGTAAAAAGCGTGGCGTTTCTCTATTTTTGAAAACTGTTTTGAGTTCTACCATACCCAACAATCATTCTAGCTGATACGTAACAGAGTTATATCGGCTGATATGTATTAACAATTGGGTATTTAAATATGATGTAATTGGGTTAAGGAAGGAAGAAAGATTATGGCTTAACGTGCCGTCGAAGACGTGGTCGGACATTAAAAAATGGTTCAAATGGCTCTGAGCACTATGCGACTTAACTTCTAAGGTCATCAGTCGCCTAGAACTTAGAACTAATTAAACCTAACTAACCTAAGGACATCACACACATCCATGCCCGAGGCAGGATTCGAACCTGCGACCGTAGCGGTCGCCCGGTTCCAGACTGTAGCGCCCAGAACCGCACGGCCACTCCGGCCGGCGCTCGGACATTAAAGAAGGAGCACAAGCTCCGAATGGGAGGCAATAAGGAAAGAAATCGGCAGTGTCGGCTTCGAAGGGACCATCCCGGAATTCGCCTTTAATTATTTAGGGAAACGATGGGAAAGCTAATCTGGGTGGCCAGACAGGGATTTGAACCGCCATCCTCTGGTACACAAGTCCAATGTTCTAACCACTATGCCTGTTGATCGGTCGCAACCGACGGTGGACCATGTGACCTAACACTCCGTGTCTTGTCATATCAGCGTCAACTGCATAATACGACCAACTATACGGAGCACGAATACAGTGTACGTCGTAGAACAATATAATTAAAATATAATAATGATAGTAATAATAATAATAATAATAATAATAATAATTCCCGTGGAGGCCCGGGAAAAGAATAGGCCTCCGGTATGTTCTGCCAGCCGTAAAAGGCGACGAAAAGAACAAACCACTAATAGGGCTAACCCCCCTTTTAGTGTGATTACTTGGTTCAGGACAGAACTAAAGAAGCCTCGGACAAGCGCCGTCATGGTCGGGGACGACGCTTGAACCCTATGCCCGCCCACAATGGTAATGACACTGCTAGCCAACTGGAAAATGATTTAAATCCAAATAGAGGTGTTTTGCAGGATATGCTTCCTGCAACCACCCTAGAAGGAAAACAAAGACAGAGGATGAGATGGTCAGATGAAGTTAATCGACACCTCATGTTCTGTTATTACCAACCAACAAACCTAGGAACCAACACAACTGGATACAGATCACAAGTATACACAACATTTATTACCAGATACCCGGAATTAAAATTTTTAACAGAACAACGACTAGCTGATCAGATCCGTGTAATAATAAAAAATAACAGGATACCCCAGTCAGAATTAGAAAACATCAAACAACAAGTACAACAAATACTGGAACAAAATAATGTGCAATTAGAAGAAGAAGAAAATATAGTAATGGACTCAAACATCCCAGAGCAAACAAACAAAGAACAACACGCATCAATTAAACAATCAGAGGAAAACGAAATCTTAAGACAGCCACCAGCACAAGCACAAATAGAACATGAAGTGGCACACATGTTAGATATAGAAGAAAAATTTCAGTTGACATATATACACTCCTGGAAATTGAAATAAGAACACCGTGAATTCATTGTCCCAGGAAGGGGAAACTTTATTGACACATTCCTGGGGTCAGATACATCACATGATCACACTGACAGAACCACAGGCACATAGACACAGGCAACAGAGCATGCACAATGTTGGCACTAGTACAGTGTATATCCACCTTTCGCAGCAATGCAGGCTGCTATTCTCCCATGGAGACGATCGTAGAGATGCTGGATGTAGTCCTGTGGAACGGCTTGCCATGCCATTTCCACCTGGCGCCTCAGTTGGACCAGCGTTCGTGCTGGACGTGCAGACCGCGTGAGACGACGCTTCATCCAGTCCCAAACATGCTCAATGGGGGACAGATCCGGAGATCTTGCTGGCCAGGGTAGTTGACTTACACCTTCTAGAGCACGTTGGGTGGCACGGGATACATGCGGACGTGCATTGTCCTGTTGGAACAGCAAGTTCCCTTGCCGGTCTAGGAATGGTAGAACGATGGGTTCGATGACGGTTTGGATGTACCGTGCACTATTCAGTGTCCACTCGACGATTACCAGTGGTGTACGGCCAGTGTAGGAGATCGCTCCCCACGCCATGATGCCGGGTGTTGGCCCTGTGTGCCTCAGTCGTATGCAGTCCTGATTGTGGTGCTCACCTGCACGGCGCCAAACACGCATACGACCATCATTGACACCAAGGCAGAAGCGACTCTCATCGCTGAAGACGACACGTCTCCATTCGTCCCTCCATTCACGCCTGTCGCGACACCACTGGAGGCGGGCTGCACGATGTTGGGGCGTGAGCGGAAGACGGCCTAACGGTGTGCGGGACCGTAGCCCAGCTTCATGGAGACGGTTGCGAATGGTCCTCGCCGATACCCCAGGAGCAACAGTGTCCCTAATTTGCTGGGACGTGGCGGTGCGGTCCCCTACAGCACTGTGTAGGATCCTACGGTCTTGGCGTGCATCCGTGCGTCGCTGCGGTCCGGTCCCAGGTCGACGGGCACGTGCACCTTCCGCCGACCACTGGCGACAACATCGATGTACTGTGGAGACCTCACGCCCCACGTGTTGAGCAATTCGGCGGTACGTCCACCCGGCCTCCCGCATGCCCACTATACGCCCTCGCTCAAAGTCCGTCAACTGCACATACGGTTCACGTCCACGCTGTCGCGGCATGCTACCAGTGTTAAAGACTGCGATGGAGCTCCGTATGCCACGGCAAACTGGCTGACACTGACGGCGGCGGTGCACAAATGCTGCGCAGCTAGCGCCATTCGACGGCCAACACCGCGGTTCCTGGTGTGTCCGCTGTGCCGTGCGTGTGATCATTGCTTGTACAGCCCTCTCGCAGTGTCCGGAGCAAGTATGGTGGGTCTGACACACCGGTGTCAATGTGTTCTTTTTTCCATTTCCAGGAGTGTAGAATACAAAGACACAAATACAGGCATTAGACCATTCTTGCATAGACCACCAAATAACCCACAAGTCGAAACAACAATAAAAACTATCAACACAATCATACACCACAAAATAAATGAATACACAACTATGGAAGAGTTACAACTACTGGTTTATATAGGAGCACTCACTACACTAAATATACACACTAGGCAGAGATCAGAACCAACCAACACACAGAAGAAACCCACAAAACCAGCATAGCAACACAGGCTACAGATCAGAATAGAAAAACTGAGAAAAGACATCGGACAGCTAACACAATTTATAAGAAATGAAATATCGACAAAAAACGAAAAAGGTTAGGTAAAATCTCACAACAAGTAGCAATAGAGCAACTAGCTGAAAAGAAGCAGAAATTACAAGCATTGGCCAAACGACTTAGAAGATACAAAAAAAGTGAAAATAGAAGGAAACAAAACCAAACATTCAACACAAACCAAAAGAAATTTTACCAAACAATAGATAACACACACATAAAAATAGACAATCCACCAAACATAACAGACATGGAACACTTCTGGAGCAACATATGGTCAAACCCGGTACAACATAACAGGCATGCACGGTGGATACAAGCAGAAACAGACTCATACAAGATGATACCACAAATGCCTGAAGTGATAATTTTGCAACATGAAGTCACCCGAGCAATTAATTCTACGCACAATTGGAAAGCCCCTGGAAATGATAAAATAGCAAATTTCTGGCTAAAGAAGTTCACCTCAACACATTCACATCTAACTAAATTATTTAACAGTTACATTGCAGACCCATACATATTCCCTGATACACTTACACATGGAATAACTTATCTGAAACCTAAAGATCAAGCAGACACAGCAAACCCAGCTAAATATCGCCCCATAACATGCCTACCAACAATCTACAAAATATTAACTTCAGTCTTTACACAGAAATTAATGACACATACAACACAGAACAAAATTATAAATGAAGAACAAAAAGGCTGCTGCAAAGGAGCACGAGGATGTAAATAGCAACTGATAATAGATGCAGAGGTGACATATCAAGCTAAAACTAAACAAAGGTCGCTACACTACGCATACATTGATTACCAAAAAGCTTTTGATAGTGTACCCCACTCATGGTTACTACACATATTGGAAATATACAAAGTAGATCCTAAATTGAAATAGTTTCTAAACATAGTAATGAAAAACTGGAAAACCACACTTAATATCCAAACAAATTCAGATAATATCACATCACAGCCAATACAGATTAAGCGTGGAATATACCAAGGAGACTCATTAAGTCCTTTCTGGTTCTGTCTTGCTCTGAACCCACTATCCAACATGCTAAATAATACAAATTATGGATATAATATTACTGGAACATACCCACACAAAATCACACATTTGCTATACATGGATGATCTAAAACTACTGGCAGCAACCAATCAACAACTCAACCAATTATTAAAGATAACAGAAGTATTCAGCAATGATATAAATATGGCTTTTGGAACAGACAAATGTAAGAAAAATAGCATAGTCAAGGGAAAACACACTAAACAAGAAGATTACATATTGAATAACCACAGTGACTCCATAGAAGCGATGGAAAAAACAGATGCCTATAAATACCTAGGATACAGACAAAAAATAGGAATAGATAATACAAATATTAAAGAAGAACTAAAAGAAAAATATAGACAAAGACTAACAAAAATACTGAAAACAGAATTGACAGCAAGAAACAAGACAAAAGCTATAAATACTTATGCTATACCAATATTGACCTACTCATTTGGAGTAGTGAAATGGAGTAACACAGACCTAGAAGCACTAAATACACTTACACGTTCACAATGCCACAAATATAGAATACATCACATACATTCAGCAACAGAAAGATTCACATTAAGCAGAAAGGAAGGAGGAAGGGGATTTATCGACATAAAAAACCTACATTATGGACAGGTAGACAATTTAAGAAAATTCTTTATAGAACGAGCAGAAACTAGCAAAATACACAAAGCAATCACTCATATAAATACATCGGCTACACCACTACAATTTCATAACCACTTCTACAACCCTTTAGATCACATAACATCAACAGATACGAAGAAAGTAAATTGGAAGGGGAAGGCACTACATGGCAAGCACCCGTATCACCTAACACAGCCACACATCGATCAAGACGCATCCAACACATGGCCAAGAAAAGGCAATATATACAGTGAGACGGAAGGATTCATGATTGCAATACGGGATCAAACAATAAACACCAGATATTACAGTAAGCATATTATTAAAGATCCCAATACCACAACAGATAAATGCAGTCTTTGCAAACAACAAATAGAAACAGTAGATCACATCACAAGTGGATGTACAATACTAGCAAATACAGAATACACCAGAAGACATGACAATGTAGCAAAAATAATACATCAACAGCTTGTCTTACAACATAAACTTATAAAACAACACGTTCCCACATACAAGTATGCACCACAAAATGTACTGGAGAATGATGAATACAAATTATACTGGAACAGAACCATTATAACAGATAAAACAACACCACATAACAAACCTGACATCATACTCACCAATAAAAAGAAGAAATTAACACAACTAATCGAAATATCCATACCCAATACAACAAATATACAAAAGGAAACAGGAGAAAAAATTGAAAAATACATCCAACTGGCTGAGGAAGTCAAGGACATGTGGCATCAGGATAAAGATGACATTATACCAATTATACTATCAACGACAGGAGTCATACCACACAATATCCGCCACTACATCAATGCAATACAGCTACATCCAAACTTATATATACAACTACAGAAATCTGTAATTATTGATACATGTTCAATTACCCGAAAGTTCCTAAATGCAATATAACATATACCGTACAGTTAAAAGGAAGTGACGCTTGATCAAGGTCCGCGTCACTTTCCATTTTTAACCAGACTTAACGTCTGAGAAAGTAAAGAAATAATAATAAGACTGATAAAAGAAAATTATACGTACAGAAGGCGACGACAAATACGAGGAACATACAAAAGGGGAAAAACAACAGACAGGATTTCTTTCTATGGTAACCTGGCAAGATGACATTGATTCTTTGTTTACATTTTTATAATAAAGCATTGTCTTCTATTCACCCAAGTGGAAGTTGCATTTAAAACAGATGTAATTCGTCCGTGCGAAATTGAAGATGCTGTAAGTAAATACAGAACAAATTAATTAAGATCAGAGAGATGGTTGAGACAAACTAAAGATGAGGGCGAAATGTATTAATAGCGAAACGGGAAAGTGTACGTCCGCTAGGCGAAAATAAATACCGTTGTAACCCAAAAAAGCAGTTCCCATAAGCATCGCCGACGACACGAAAAGTAAATGAGGTTGCCTCGGTTGTCACTGTGCCAAGTCCAGCGCTCTGGTTTCGCATCTGCTGTAGCCGATTCGCACAGTTGTAGGTTTTCTTATTTACAAAGGAAACGGGGACCAGCGTTCTTAACAGAAATTAGCGCACTGTCAGTCACTGAGGCTTCTGTAAATACACACACACTGCCCTAAATATTACTGTGTTTGTTTTGAAGTAACTGTACTCGTGCCATTTTATATGCATTTTTAGATTTACCATCATCACGATTATTAACAAATAAGCAAAATAACTGAGAGAATGGGCGGCATAATTAGCCATGTTAGCTAAACCAAAGGTGGCGGTTGGCGTCTCACTGTGGGCGTGGTTGTGATCCCTCTTCATGGTGTCTTGTGTTGTCTTTCGGTACCTACAACCACGGAAATCAGTATTTGTCTCGCAGTCTTGCGTGATGGACACACCATATCATACACATGCTGACCTCATAACCATTAAGACCACACCACCAATGTTTGTGTTAAAGAGTTCGCAGAAGGCCGCTCAGTTAAACAGGGCGCAGCTCTACACGTTTGCCCAGACGTCAATGGGAAAAACCCACTTCCTTTCCACCAACGAACCTCATGTACGAAATGAGGCTGGAGCCGAGGAGGGTCTGGCTATTTGTAGATGTCTCTTCGCCTTCTTGGAAAAAGTTAAACAATGGAGAACGCAATGGGTCCAGAGTTGGGTGGACTCTTCCGACGAGTCAGAGGCCGTCACAGTTCTGGTTAAGATGAGAGGTCCATTCTTGAGGTAATTGGAAACTGATATTACGGTGTGGTAACAATGATAATCCTGTTCGTTGGGCACATCTGGTTTTAAGAAATGGTAATTTCGTGTTTTTGCAGAATCTTAGACTCGACAACTACTGCAACAAATCTGCCAACTAAGCTCTTTGTCGTTCGATTCCCTGGTCTTTAATCTACGTTAATTCGAAAAGAAGCGTTTTTCAGGTTCGCCAGATAATTGCGATGGAGTTGAGCCTTTTAAAACTTCTCCAGCTTCGATGAATTTCTGCTTTAGAAACATGAACAGGTCAGTGAACTATGAATATAAGAAAAAAATAGTGTGAAGTAGAACGTTACACCAATTTACAGAACCACCTTCAGAGCCTCAAAATAAAAAAAAAAGTGTACAACACTTTCGAGAAGGAAATCACATCCACAATTTAAAGAAAAAAGTTTAATCGAGCTACCAACTTTGACACATCTTATCAGCGGGTTGCTCGAGACTCTTCTATAAATACAGAAAAGTCATAACAGATTTTATCGTACTAGAGGACGACTTGAAATGTCCCCTAAATAATATATTTTATTTTGTCATTTGTATTAAGTCCTTAAAAAATTTATCTACATGGTTTAATTTTCTTACACAAATGTGATAAAGAGTTATGTACAGGGCAAAAGATATAGCGTCTGAAAGGAAAACCTTGAATACATAACATAATCAGAATACAGCATGTGTCTCTACATACGTTGTTACTCTGAAAAAGCAAAGGCTAGGTTAAATATACACATACAGTATTATTAATGTGACTATCCTGGTTCATGCCCGCCCGGTCAGCCGTGCGGTCTAACGCACTGCTTTCCGGGCGGAAAGGCGTGGCGATCCCCGCACAGCAGCCCTGGGTTCGGTGTGGGGCGGCGGTTGGGTGAGTGGACTGCTGTAGCCTCTTGTTGGGTTGTGAACCACTGAGGGCTACGGCGGGGATGAAGCCTCTCCGTCGTTTCTAGGTCCCCGGTTCCATACAATACAATACCCTGGTTCATTATAAACGTTCATTTTTTATCCACTTTAACAAACAAGTAACTTTTATAGCTTGTACTACTACAGACTTCAGGGACTGCCTCGGTCGCATCACGCTCACAAGCACCCCATGAACAATTCAGAGCTTGCTGTAAATGCAGCAGGTTTTACAGATAACGTATTGGACTATTTACTCTTTAAAGTAATGTCCTTAAGGCGGACATGAACAATAGGAAATACCGGGAAATTTCAATAAGAAAATATCAGAGGCTCCGCTTCGACAGATTTTGCAAAACCGCCGAACACGAAAACATATGGACAAGAATAGTGGCTAAACACTGTGAAAGTAAGTAACAACGAAATCGTAACGGGTTCGATAATGATAGCAAAATACAGGAAACTAGATACGCGCGAACTGGAAAATAACTACAATTTATTCTTAAATGTCGTTCTTGGATTCACTCTATACGTATTATTTGTAGCTGTTTACTTACTTATTTCTTTATTTACAGAGACGTATTAGACGACAATATGTAGATACCCACATTATCACCCCCTGCTCTCAAAACACACACGCACACACACACACACACACACACACACACACACACACACACACAAATCGGTTCACGGTACAATTCCGAATTCTTGATAAACTGACAATATCCACTCCAGCGTTGTGGAAACTGTAGGTCCAGTCGGTGGTTGCTCAGTGATATTTGTACATATTATTGGTGCCTTGCTAACAACAGACCAGTTAGTTACTGCACTGAAAATGTTTTAGCACACAGAACTAAGGATATTATTAGAATCGTATGTAACTTGTGGTCTGTTTGGAAGAAATGTGACGGGACCAGACAGTTAGTTGTTCAACATGGTTGACTGCGGAGGACAAAATTTAGTACAAGGAGAGCGCATTATCTAAAAGTTGTCGTGAAATGTATTAAGACTAGCAAATGATCAACAATGATGTAAAGACGTGTAGAGAACTCTCAACATATGCAAATATACTGTAATTCGTGCAAGTATACGTAGCAATCTGATATGGTTTTTTTGCGTCCTCGAAGGTCAACCTCCGGAGCCAGTCAGGACCGTTACATATCTACGGGTATCCGCCAATTTTCTAATAATTTTGGGGAAAGCAGATGCCAGAGAGGGATTCATTCCTAAGTACGTGGGCACCTCACCTACGAAGGACGTTGTTCACCAAACTCTCGTTCGGATGAGTCTCGAGCAATGCTCATCAAATCGAGACCTTTATCAAATTGGACTAACATACGAGGAAGAGCAGGTTCTTAGGAGAGTTGCGGAACTCGTCACAGGTTTCTGAGCGTCACTTAAAGGCTTATTCTTAAACTTCCTGAGAGCAGCCATCCAGAGCGTAGGCAAGACACCTCCTACTTCCGCCCTACGCAAATCTCGTGTAATAACTATGGGATAATTGAATCATGTCAGGTACTAACACACTCACACGTCGTACCGGAATAGAGGCCAACGGGAACGGACGGGTGTGGTGTGAAAAGGAAGGGGTAAAGTCGAGAAAAGATGCTGTTACAGTGTGTGCCTCTCGATACACACTGTACAGTGGCTTTTGGAACACACACTGACTATAGGTGTTGACAGTATGAAAGAAATGCAACTTACTCCTTCAATCTTATAATAAATAGTTAGACGAAAGTGTCATTCCCGTATATGTTGAGTATAGCGACACAAGTTATCGCACAGCCCTTAGTAAGTTCTTTAGATGTATAACTTGCTCTACTCTCCTATAGAAGCATGGTATACGAGTTAAATGTTGAGGGCATTCTGACAAGTTGTGAGGATAACTGCATTTAACAACTTGTTCGCAAAACTCGGGATTTAGAGTGTCACGAGAGCGGATCAATAAAAAATGGGATGTTAGTCAATAAAGGAATTTCTTGATAACGTGTTGGGTTAGCAAATAAATCGATCTTGTCGAGAGAGGTTCTTCCCCCGATCACCATTGCCCTTCTCTGTTGGTCTATATCGTAATCCAGTTGTAGTCCATACATGCTGCTACACCCATGGAGACAATCGTAACATCACAACTGCCGATTGCAACACGTGAGGTTATCAAATATCTAACGATGTATCGTACGAGCCCTGTCTAACTCACAAAAATGTGGAACAATAGAGCCCAGAAAAACGTGTGACGGGTAGGGTTCCGGACAGTCATAACGTGGTGTGCGTTAAGTAGATTTCCCTTTAAAAATAGCTGTTTTTTTAAGACATTATCCTAAAATTCTACAGGAGATGTTATGCTCAGTTTGAAGTGCACAGCTGTAACGAGATGGTCTCTAAACTTGCTTAGGGTAAAAACATAGGGCTTGTACAAAACGTTAGAAATGGAGACGCGTTCATATGCTATGTTACCAAAGTGATGACTTTATTCCACAGATGCACCATAACTTAACTATTAATGTTAAGTGGAGCACGGTACATGTGGTGCTAAAAACGGGATTTTAATTCAACGGTCGCTCCGGGCACCTGTATGAGGCTTCAATCTTGCACAGCATGGTACAAGGCAAGGTTCCGATCCAACTACATGTCGTAAGACTACCAGAGGAAACATTTTACATCTTGCTTACTGTATTATTTGAATGAAGATTGGTGTTTAACGTTCCGTAATGTATTCTTTATTCTAAGACAAAGAGGAATTAAGTATTGTTCTTGTTGGTCATCGAATTTCGATAGCGCTACAGTGTGGTAAAGGTAACATCGTATTTAGGTCAACAGTGGTTCTCCAAAGTCAAAGAATGCAGTCACACGCGAGAACAAAAATATTTTCGATAACGAGGGCTGGACCCTATTGTCTTTCACAAAGCAAAGAATCCGAAATATGTGGTTACGAGGTAGCGTGCAAAAGGAGGAGAAAGAGCGTCAAGGGTATTTCGTTGTAAACTGTAAATAGTTGTCTCTCTCATAAATAGGCTAGATGACGTGCCAAGAACAGCGAAACAAACTGTAAAAACACACAAACAATGTCTCTGTACACAGTCGGGTTAGAGTTGCATATCAACCGTGTCCTGTGTTGTTACTGTAGTTGGTTTCTATTCCCAGCTAAGGCAAGCTTCCTATTCCCTGTTTCCGTTTCTCGGGAACATCATACTTCCACGAAGTGTATGCATCCACACCTGAATTCTGTCCTGCTATCCAAGCAACCATTTTGGCTCTTCACTGAGGGACTGTCATTAGAATAAATAGAAATTACAGGACTGCAGAAGCTAGCCAGTCAAACAGATTTCGATATTACATTAATAAAAAAATAGAGAAAGTTAAAATGATGGTTTTAATGCTTTCGGTGTCCTACAATTCTCCTGCCCCTCCCCCACCTTGAGTGTAACGCACAGAACATCATACAACAATGTGTAGCTGTCAGTAAATTCCTTCTGTGGGATGATGTTTAACTCGCATTTCACATTCGGTCCTGACAACCGTCGAAGACGCATTCACAACTTTATCGTTGTGTGGTAAATTCTTATTGATAACAGCAAGTCTCGTCACCGTGATGATTTTTTCCAGATAGGAACTGTCGTCATTGTTTTTATTAGGAAGTCGAAATGGTGCTCCATTTGATACCGAAAGCTAATGTTTTGGGAAACTAAAAAAAGGCAAGAAAATAAGATGTTATAATTCACCTGTTTCATGTGATCTGGCCTAATTTCAATAATAATAATAATAATAATAATAATAATAATAATAATAATTTTAATAAGAAATGAAATCTCGGAAAAAAAACGAAAAAGGTTAGGTAAAATCTCACAACAAGAAGCGACAGAGCAATTAGACGAAAAGAAGCAGAAATTACAAGCATTAGCCAAACGACTCAGAAGATACAAAAAAAGTGAAAATAGAAGGAAACAAAACCAAACATTCAACACAAACCAAAAGAAATTTTACCAGACAATAGATAACACACACATTAAAATAAACAATCCACCAAACATAACAGACATGGAACACTTCTGGAGCAACATACGGTCAAACCCGGTACAACATAACAGGCATGCACGGTGGATACAAACAGAAACAGACACATACAAGATGATACCACAAATGCCTGAAGTGATAATTTTGCAACATGAAGTCACCCAAGCAATTAATTCTACTCACAATTGGAAAGCCCCTGGAAATGATAAAATAGCAAATTTCTGGTTAAAGAAGTTCACCTCAACACATTCACATCTAACTAAATTATTTAACAGTTACATTGCAGACCCATACACATTCCCTGATACACTTACACATGGAATAACTTATCTGAAACCTAAAGATCAAGCAGACACAGCGAACCCAGCTAAATATCGCCCCATAACATGCCTACCAACAATACACAAAATATTAACTTCAATCATTAAACAGAAATTAATGACACATACAACACAGAACAAAATTATAAATGAAGAACAAAAAGGCTGTTGCAAAGGAGCACGAGGATGTAAAGAGCAACTGATAATAGATGCAGAGGTGACATATCAAGCTAAAACTAAACAAAGGTCGCTACACTACGCATACATTGATTACCAAAAAGCTTTTGATAGTGCACCCCACTCATGGTTACTACAAATATTGGAAATATACAAAATAGATCCTAAATTGATACAGTTCCTAAACATAGTAATGAAAAATTGGAAAACCACACTTAATATCCAAACAAATTCAAATAATATCACATCACAGCCAATACAGATTAAGCGTGGAATATACCAAGGAGACTCATTAAGTCCTTTCTGGTTCTGCCTTGCTCTGAACCCACTATCCAACATGCTAAACAATACAAATTATGGATACAATATTACTGGAACATACCCACACAAAATCACACATTTGCTATACATGGATGATCTAAAACTACTGGCAGCAACAAATCAACAACTCAACCAATTATTAAAGATAACAGAAGTATTCAGCAATGATATAAGTATGGCTTTAGGAACAGACAAATGTAAGAAAAATAGCATAGTCAAGGGAAAACACACTAAACAAGAAGATTAGATATTGGATAACCACAGCGACTGCATAGAAGCGATGGAAAAAACGGATGCCTATAAATATCTAGGATACAGACAAAAAATAGGAATAGACAATACAAATATTAAAGAAGAACTAAAAGAAAAATATAGACAAAGACTAACAAAAATACTGAAAACAGAATTGACAGCAAGAAACAAGACAAAAGCTATAAATACTTATGCCATACCAATATTGACCTACTCATTTGGAGTAGTGAAATGGAGTAACACAGACCTAGAAGCACTCAATACACTTACACGCTCACAATGCCACAAATATAGAATACATCACATACATTCAGCAACAGAAAGATTCACATTAAGCAGAAAGGAAGGAGGAAGCGGATTTATCGATATAAAAAACCTACATTATGGACAGGTAGACAATTTAAGAAAATTCTTTATAGAACGAGCAGAAACTAGCAAAATACACAAAGCAATCACTCATATAAATACATCGGCTACACCACTACAATTTCATAACCACCTCTACAACCCTTTAGACCACATAACATCAACAGATACGAAGAAAGTAAATTGGAAAAAGAAAACACTTCATGGCAAGCACCCGTATCATCTAACACAGCCACACATCGATCAAGACGCATCCAACACATGGCTAAGAAAAGGCAATATATACAGTGAGACAGAAGGATTCATGATTGCAATACAGGATCAAACAATAAACACCAGGTATTACAGCAAGCATATTATTAAAGATCCCAATACCACAACAGATAAATGCAGACTTTGTAAACAACAAATAGAAACAGTAGATCACATCACAAGCGGATGTACAATACTAGCAAATACAGAATACCCCAGAAGACATGACAATGTCGCAAAAATAATACATCAACAGCTTGCCTTACAACATAAACTTTTAAAACAACAAGTTCCTACATACAAGTATGCACCACAAAATGTACTGGAGAATGATGAATACAAATTATACTGGAACAGAACCATTATAACAGATAAAACAACGCCACATAACAAACCTGACATCATACTCACCAATAAAAAGAAGAAATTAACACAACTAATCGAAATATCCATACCCAATACAACAAATATACAAAAGAAAACAGGAGAAAAAATTGAAAAATACATCCAACTGGCTGAGGAAGTCAAAGACATGTGGCATCAGGATAAAGTTGACATCATACCAATTATACTATCAACTACAGGAGTCGTACCACACAATATCCACCAGTACATCAATGCAATACAGCTACATCCAAACATATATATACAACTACAGAAATCCGTAATTATTGATACATGTTCAATTACCCGAAAGTTCCTAAATGCAATATAACACATACCGTACAGTTAATAGGAAGTGACGCTTGATCAAGGTCCGCGTCACTTTCCATTCTCAACCAGACTTAACGTCTGAGAAAGTAAAGAAATAATAATAATGAGCTCCATTTCATATCTGCGCGTAATTTATATGTACATTACTCGTACGAAGAAGAGTTAGTAATAGCAACGGTGAGATGTTAAAATAAATAATGTAATACAAAGTTTTAACACTGTAAAAGTGTCGACATCGATGTTCTAGTGGAAAAAATCGGAAATCGCAAAATACTACTTGGTACAATAACTTGCTATAAGCTATTTTTCCAATAAATAGATCGCTATTGCACACACAATGTGTCATATAAACTGACAAAGAGCAACGAGGATTTAAAAGATTAAAAAGGACGAGGGAAGCATCTGAGTTTGTTAGAAATAATCAACAAAAGTTAACTTAGGAAGACAAAATGACGTGCACAGAATATTTTGGATTTGGCGAAAGTATTTGACGAAACTAAGTGGATAAAACTTACGGAGACACTGCAGAATAAAAAGCAAAGACAACTTAAAAATTTAATAGGAGTACTGGAAACTAGAAAAAAAACCACATGGAATAAAAAAAGAAATCAAAAAGCGTAGGCAAAGACGACACGAGAGCATAAGTGGGCAATAAATTTAGAGATCTGAATACGAATGCTGAAGCAAGAAGATAATTTAATTGTTTTGAATGTGGAAAAAGGAGTGAAAAGAGTTACATGGAAGCGTAAGAATAAGAACTACAACGAGATACAGAGGATTTTACAGAAAAAGAAAAAATTTTCCGTGACCTCTTGGATAAACCATTGAAGTGGTTTGGTGAAGTATTCAGTATGAATCGTGTCTTCATTTGTTGCTGAAAGAAGACATCAAAAAGAGAGTTAAGATATTTCTCACCTGAGTTTGGCAGAAAGTAAAACTTGCGAACCCGAAGGATAAAACAACAAATTTGATGTTATTAATGAAGGTTAATGAGGAAGATAAATTTCACGAACTATCACGACCAAGAAACGAAATTGGTTTGATCACTTGATATGGTCAGAACGCGTAGTAAAGCATGCACTGGAATGAAGAGTAGCACAGTTCAGACGGAAAAGAAGACAACAGGGAAAAAAGGTTTAGATTTAACATCTCGTCGCCGATGAAACAATTAAACATGCAGCTGAAGCTCTGATTGGACAAAGGAAGGAAATGGCAATGGCCAGTGATGTGCAGTTCAATCACGATCAAAGATTTAGGAAAAACCGCGGAGAACAAAGCTAAATCAGGATGGCCGGGTGTGGATTTGACCATGCCCCTTAAGAATGAGAGACTAGTGCATTTTCCACTGTGCCAAGACGCAAGACTGTAGCTGCTGACAAACGTTAATGCTTCACTCGATTCAACTACCAATAATGGTGTTCAGTTTCTACACGCCTTTTAATGCAGAAAAACATTTCAAATGCGATCAAACATCAATTTTATCCATAACTTTGGAATTTAGATAATTAAAATTTTATTTCTGCTTTCAATGACTTTTGTGATTTTTTTTCAATCTGGTAGTTACTTGAATAAGCATGTGTTGTTTGCTTGAAAGATCTTCGCCGGCCACTTCAATCCGTAACCGCGCTGCTGCTACAGTCGCAGGTTCGAATCCTGCCTCGGGCATGCATGTGTGTGATGTCCTTAGGTTAGTTAGGTTTAAGTAGTCCTAAGTCTAGGGGACTGATGACCTCAAATGTTAAGTCCCATAGTGCTTAGAGCCATTTGAAGGGCTGCCCCACTGTTTTCTCGCAATAGTTGCAGCCACACTAGCCCTGTATATAAACTCAATGAAATAGTAAACGCGAAACTGAAAGCAGTATACAGTTTCATGAATAGTTCGTAATTAGGAGTAGGTGTGAAGAGGCTAAGCCATTAAAGAGACACCCGTTGTCGATTATGCAACTTTGGCATCATCTGATATCCCTAATCTTTATACTAATGTCCCTATTAACGAAACAACTGAGATTACAAAGAATAATTTACGGACATAAGAATATTAGCGCAGCAGAAGCTGTTGGACTAGTTTAAACGCTAGAACTCGTCCTTGCTTACAATCCCTCATATCTAATAGCAACATGTATTGCCAAAAACGATGGGCTATAGGTCAGATGGCACGCTGGCTGTTATTTTTATCTCTGACTTAGAAATAAATCTTTTTAGCAAACTGCCAATCTTTAAAGATCAGATTGTTTATTACAAATGTAATGTTGACGATTTCTTAATAATGTCGAAATACAGCGAAAGCGA
Organism: Schistocerca nitens; assembly: GCF_023898315.1. Taxonomy (NCBI): domain Eukaryota; kingdom Metazoa; phylum Arthropoda; class Insecta; order Orthoptera; family Acrididae; genus Schistocerca; species Schistocerca nitens. The sequence continues at coordinate 295,413,977 of NC_064619.1, forward strand.
CAGAAAAGTTTTTTTTTTTTTTTTTTAAATTGTAAACTGCGAGTGCTGGGATCGACATCAGACGGCCAAGCTTCTTCAGTTACGGGCCACTGCCCAAGCAGCGCAGCGGTGCCGCAAGTCAGCGACACGGGATCCGGTGTTCCCCTGGTAGGGCTATACAACCATGCCTCGCTGAGCACCCACATCACGTGAATAGCGCGAGGACGCGGGACTTCCACGTCAGCAACTAGTAGCTGGTAGCGTCGTGACGTCACGAGGGACCTAGAAGCGCGCCGGACAGCGAGCCAAATGAGCCGCGCCGGCAACTCCCTCAACCGGCCGCGCCTTTGTGAGACTTCCTCAGAGGCCAATTAGGCGAGCAGTCACTGGTCTTGGCAAACGAGGAACCACGAACCGTTGACTTCTGCAATTTAATCAGCGATATAGATATCAGACAGTGGTGAGTGTACTGGCGTTACACAATTGCTTGGTGAGACCAGTTACAGTAACGGCGAAAGAAACGAACACAGAAAACGAAAAAGTTTGCAAACAATGCTATCCACGGTCGTTTTGGTTGGATGGTTGACTGACTGATTGCTTGATTTACGGGAGAGAACCAAACAGTGAGGTCATCAGTCCCATCAAATTGGGAAAGGAAGTCGACCGTGCCCTTTCAAAGGAACCATCCTGGCATTTGCCCGGAGCGATTTGGGGAAATCACGGAAAACCTAAATCAGGACGGCTGGACGCGACGGTCGTGTTATTAGTGATGTTAGCCGGATTTACAATTATTTAAAAGTATTGGGCCAGGAAGCGCACAATCATCACACTGTTCTCAAATATGGTGGTATTTAAGATATTATGTTGATGAGATTTCGGAGTAACTTGCACAACATCTGAGAAAATGTGCCTATATCTACGAACAAGCTTACATATCAACTTCAGATCGCACCATACGCGCAGTCCCAGAAATTTATTGGATGTGACGGCTTCCAGTGACTTCTGCAATCGCATAATCACACACAGGACTAGGCTACTTGCATACACATGAGTTTTAGTAGAACATCTGTTTAGTTACGTGTGAGAAGATAGGATGCTTTAGTCGTATGCATAACCTCAACGTGATAGCTGTCCCAACAGAAAAGTTGCGTCCATCACCCTATGGGGGAAACGATGATGATGATGGTTCTAATTCAACGTATGCGCTAAGAGAGCGGGGAACTTCCCTGTTGCTGAACCCTGCGTGTAAATGTGTTTCAGGCTTAGATGTTAACTGTTGCGCAATATCACGACATTAAAATTGTTGCCGATTAACAAATACGAAAAAAGTAATGTAATATGTCCAGATGTACACAAATGTACAGTATCCTGAGTTTAAGCTAGTATAATTCATACTTTACAAGAAAATCGAGCTTCTTCATAATCTTGAATTCCCCCAAAATAAAGAATCTACAAACAGGAAATTTTAATAATATGTGTATTTGAATAAGAAAACATCGACCTGAAAACAATTTTTAATTATATTCAGTTTTTTTCTAAGTTATTATGGGAACTACGGTTTGTAATATAAAAGCAGTGCAATGTTATAATTCATCAACTTACACAGTAGAAATTTCAACACCATATTTATTACACATTGTAATAGTACAAGCTACACACAGTTTTGAATCAACACTTTCAGATCTGAAAGTATGCAACAGTCCCATTTGAAAATTTCTAGCTTTCTTCTATATAGGAGTGTAAGAGTGGACGTTTCTAATTTTCTTCGTCCTATTAAGAAAACCTTCCCCTGCCATGTAAAAATTTCTCATAAAACTTAGATTTCTAATTGGGAGAGTTATTTAGAATTTTATATGACACAAGAAGTCTTTCTCATCCTGGAGCAGCGGTCTCGTTGCGAGAATACAGTGTTGCATCACACGTCCACGCCCACGGGCGTTAATTCTGGAGTAGTCAGACAAGTTCATGCCAAGTGGTTGCCCTTGTGGAAGTTAAAAGCGTATGCGTCAGATGGCTGTTGCTCGCAACTGTCGTATTGTTTACGAAACTGGCTGTTCTGGGTGACATTTTTATAATTGGATTGAAAGCAACATCAGATTAAATTGTCTTACAAGGGGAGGCTACGACGTTGGGATCACGGATTTACTTCACACTTTGTACACCTTTAGTAGGTCATTAAAACAACATAAAGTTCAACTAGTACGGTGCACTACTCTAGCAATTCTGGGACAATTGCAAGAGAAGTTTTACGCATCTATTATGCACTGATGTAGCTATGCGAAGATACCGGCTGTAAGAAGGCACTGTGCACAGGTGTCATGGAGTGTCCGCCCCGAACAAACGCAACGAACCATCACGAATAAAATGAGAGAAAAAAATGTGGTTAGTGTCCGCGCATAACAAGTGGGTCGTGGAAGAAGCTACGGTTCGAATCTCGCCAATACTTATGTTTAATCTATGTTTTTTCATCACTGATGACGTTGTTTAATTTATGACATTTGAGAGGTAATATAATGAAAAAACGCACGTGCATTTTCATGAAGTCGTAGTGAATTTCGTATGTTATTTGACTATTTATTATTTGTAATTAAATTTTCAAGGACGAGGGACAGGCTTGGGGAGTCCAAGTCAAACCTCGATAAGTAATTATGCGAATGACGTTATTCACAACCAGTAAAATAGCATTTTGTATGTCCATCCTTTTAACAGGAGGTCTCTGGGATGACGGCCGTTTACTATCGTGATAAAAAATAAAAACACCCACGGCCGTCCTTATGATTATATTTTATTTTGTCGCTACCAGTTTCAACGTTTCATTGCGGCATCTTCAGGCCTGCATGCATAAAACATTAAAGATAGCATTATCAACTTATCAATCAAGTTTTAATCTATTTCTAGGTAACTTGACTGATAAGTTGATAATGCTATCTTTAATGTTTTATGCATACAGGCCTGAAGATGATGCAATGAATCGTTGAAACTGATAACGACAAAATAAAATAAAATCATAAGGACGGCTGTAGTTGTTTTCATTTTTTGTCACGATAGTAAAACACCAAGTCACAATGTACCAGACCACAAGAGTAATGTACAGTTACTCGTCGAATGTGCTCTCGATATCACATGTTGTATGATGGTATTTGTCATACAGACATGGAAAACATAAATTGAAACTTCATGCAAATACACGATTTTTTTATTATATTACCTCTCAAATGTCATATAAATTAAATAATATGACCAGTGATGAAGAAAGATAGATTAATAATTAAGTATGAGAGGGAGTCCAACCGTGGTCTCATACACGTTCGTCTTACGAAGGTCGAACGCTAAGCACTTCACCACCTTCAACTCTACCGTCCGGCACCTCCGCGCGCACACACGTGCTGGCCTGCCCTTGTTAGGTTTTGTGTCAGTTTTTGCACACCGCCCGCATGAGACACCGCATGTTAATTGGTATTACAACATTCCCCTTTTAGGGGCAGCGAATTTACTTTTAACTAAAGGTCAGTAGTGTCAAAGATTGGTACATTCTCAGAGTTTCAGGTCAGAAACATGACAGATGCTGCTATTTTATTGCTGTAGATGGGTTTCGTTCCGGCATGAACTTAAAAAGATTTGGTGTACTTCAGTTTCACCAGATCGAATTTCATCCGCTTTGTCAAAATGCATACCTTACTACGAATTAATCTACTGCAGGCAGTGTTTTTCATTAAGTTTTTCAGCATCTGTAAGCAGTTGACATCCATGTTCTTACGGATCCAGTTCCGTCCACCAGCAACAGCTGTTGTTATGACGCCAACGGCCTGAAGATGGTCTAAATTACAGACCGAAACCGGTTGCTAACCAGAATAAACACCTGTTGGGATCAAGATTGTTTTATTAAAAATTTTAAAATATCTTAGATACAAGGTTTGCTGTTTTTCGCATCACTACGTTAGAAGGATCCTTATCGATCTAGCAACACGTTGAGTCACGCAATAAAACATCAACGTTATTAATGTTGTCTCCCGTGCCATGAGAAAATTAGCATTACCTATTATTTGGCAAAGTACTTGGCATCTTTACTCGAACCTATTGAACGCAAGCGTCCACATCATATATGAAATTCTAGGGAGTTTATCAGCAGATTTCAATCGCTTAAGCTGGAAAGCAACGACGTGCTCAGTTTTGACGTCTCTCCGCCTCTGACGGATTCACTGTATCTCACTGGCGATAGATTTGGGGCCACATTACAGTGTTGTTCGAGCACACTCTCTCCTCAGCATACTATATTTATCGAACAGTTCTTTTTTTTTAACTCCTTAACGGTGTCACCAAGGTGAGTCCTCTGTCTCTCCTGGTGGCCAGTGTTTTTATGGAAGACTTCGAGGAGAGAGAACTCGCCTCAGACATTTTAAAACCAACAATATTTTGGCAATAGGCCTACTTTTATTACACTTTATAGTTTGGCCTTCTGGTTTGGATAGTCTCTGGAAGTTTCTTCAACATCCAATCTCCATATATGAAAACGCAAAAGTTGCTATGGAGATGGAGAAGGGTGGCTGCTTGCGTTTTAGACGTCTTGGTGCGATGTAAGAGCGATAGCACACTTGGGCATTCGGTGTTTCTAAAACCCACTCACACATACCTGTACGTACAAGCTACTAGTTGCCATCGTCCGGCACAGACGTTGGGCGTTCTGAAGACCTTAATTCTCCGAGCCCATACCATCTGAGATGCCGTAATATGCAACGGAACTGGATCACCTGAAAACTGTGCTCCTGAGCAATGGTTCAAAATGGCTCTGAGCACTATGGGACTTAATATCTATGGTCATCAGTCCCCTAGAACTTAGAACTACTTAAACCTAACTAACCTAAGGACAGCACACAACACCCAGTCATCACGAGGCAGAGAAAATCCCTGACCCCGTCGTCCTGAGCAATGGATATTCGTCTCAGCTATTACAGACAGCACTACAGTCAAACAAACGGCAGAACAGGGAAGAGAATGAGGCCTCCATAACGACTGTTTACCATATACTGGAAATGTTTCAGCGCAAATAATCAGAATTCTAAGACGACATAAAGCTACGATAATCTTTCGTTCTCCTTCCGCAATGTTGGCGCTTTTGGGATCTGTCAATGACGACTTAAAGTTGGACAAGGCAAGTGTTTACGGGTTTCCGTGCGAATGCGGCAGAAGGCAAACGACGCGTCCCGTGCAGGATCGCGTTATAGAACATCAGCGGTACACTCGCCTCCTTCAAGCTAGTAAGTCCGCTATCGCCGAACACTGTTTTTCCAATGGACATTTGATAAAACACAATGAAACAACAACTGTGGCACATACGTCAAACTTTTGGAGTTCCATCATCAACGAATCAGTGGAAATAGGACTATCTGAGTCCCTTTATCAATCCAGTTAAATTCTGCATGGAGTCCTATCATAGAAAAACTTTATGCTCTGCGAAGGCAGCGTCCATTCTGCGATTTTGCCGTGCGAAGACAATCGATTTGATATCGAAGCGGCGAGCTTTCACCACGGATGGCGCGGGGTGCAGCTAATAGTCTTGTAGCAGAAGCGCATTCACTCAAACAGCGCATGCGCAACGCCAGTTGAAAATACCACTCAGGTGCTGGCGGGATCTTAAATACGGGAGCTGAGTGCATTTTCGTCAGTATTCACTTAATGATAGCCAGAGGACACTGCGCCGAAATAGCGTGGCAGGAAGTTGCAGACACCAAGCAGTTGGTTCAAATGGCTCTGAGCACTATGGGACTCAACTGCTGAGGTCATTAGTCCCCTAGAACTTAGAACTAGTTAAACCTAACTAACCTAAGGACATCACAAACATCCATGCCCGAGGCAGGATTCGAACCTGCGACCGTAGCGGTCTTGCGGTTCCAGACTGCAGCGCCTTTAACCGCACGGCCACTTCGGCCGGCACCAAGCAGTTCGCCGGAAATTTATGGAACAATCTGTACGCCACAAAAGTTTTGCATTTGACACGAAAAGTATTATTTTTAGAAAAGTTCAAATGTGAGGGAATATGTGGCCATATAACTTACTGCTGCAGCGCGTTGTTACATAAACAGCTTTCCTAACTCGAACAAATGAAACATAATGTCGTGTATCTGCTCATCGCTCTTTGCTGTCCATGAGAAATGTTCAAATGTGTGTGAAATCTTATGGGACTTAGCTGCTAAGGTCATCAGTCCCTAAGCTTACACACTACTTAACCTTAATTATCCCAAGGACAAACACACACACCCATGCCCGAGGGAGGACTCGAACCTCCGCCGGGACCAGCCGCACAGTCCATGAGGCATGCTCTTGCGTAAATGTACATCACTGAATTGTTCTATGCACAATATAATTTTCCAACTCGACTGAAGCGCGGGATTACAGAAAAAAATTACCCGGTTTATTTATTTAATCGTACGGCTAGGGTCTCCCGTCGGGCAGACCGTTCGCCGGGTGCCGGTCTTTCAATTCGACGCAACTCCGGCGACCTGCAGTCGATGAGGATGATAGGATGATGATGATGAGGAGGACAGCACAACACCCAGTCCCAGGGCGGAGAAAATTCCCCGACCCAGCCGGAGATCGAACCTGGGCCCAGAGGATTGACAATCCGTCATGCTGACCATTCAGCGACCGGGGGCGGACAATTACCCGGTAATAGATTTTATTAATCATCTTAAATCTATGGTCTGTGCACTTTATGAAAGCCAATCTGCACTGAGAGCCATACCGTTCAAATTACTAACTTTTCACTATTTCTTTTAGGTTCAGACCATTTAATTTCCAGTTGTCATACTACTTAAAAATGTCATGGTGGACTACTGGAGAGCTGAGGGAGCAAACAGACTTAAATAAGTCTTTTCCGATTGCTGACCGTTAAAATTGCAGCACAATGAAGACGGTACGCAACAAACGTCCAAACAGAATGAAGTGTAACACATGGCGTCCCAGACTCCTTTCCTTGATTATAAACATTCATAAGACATAACACATAGACACACAGACATATATTTTTTATCTTGAAGTCCAAGTAACACATTCACGTTTTACACACACACACACACACACACACACACACACACACACACACACACACACACAATTCATAGATTTCGACGTGTGCTTCTTTCGCTGCGCGAATGATACCCTGGCGATGTTCCAGTTCCACCCATGTGTGTTTGTGAACATTTTGTGAGCGATAGGTGTTACGATGTCAGTAATTCTGCGTCGTAATTCTATGATGTCGTTCACTATGTTTCGTAAACCTGGTCTTTGAGATAACCCCAAAGAAACAAATCCAGTGGTGTTGTCTGGAGATCGCGGAGGCCAGTTCATCGAACATCTAACTCCAATGAGTTGGCACACTGTCTTGTTGGAAAATCAAGTCCGGAATGTCCTGAACCTGTGGTATAACATATCAAGATGTGTATTGGCTGTGATTGTCGTTTCACTGAAGAAAAAAGGTCCTATGATTTTATTGTGCGTAAGGCCGCACTACACGTTCAGGATAGGGCTGTCTCTGGCGGGATTCTCGAACCCCTAGGTCCTAGCATCGTGTCGGTTGATATACCGTTCAAATGAAATGAGGCCTCATCTGTGAAAATGGCACAATTAACATGGTCACCTTCTTCCTCAATCTCAAGGAGCATGCCAACAGCGAAAGTCATAAAGAACACTGTAATCAGTTGGTTGGAGTGACTGCACGATCTCTACTTTGTACACACGGAAAAGACGTTGTTCATGTAGGATGCGGTGCACTGATGCTTTCGGAACCTGTAACTCGCGTGAGGTCTGCGAGGTGATTTCTTGGGACTTCTCACGAAGGCGTCTATCACTGAATTGTCTATGCAATAGGTCCAGGCATCCCTGTTCTAGGGAGATCACAGACGTTCGCTGCTTCCTTAAATTTCGCATACCACGTCCAGATGCTTTTAACATCTGGTGGCTGTCGATGATATGCCGTCTGGAATTTTCTCTGGACTGTTTTTGGAGACTTCGTCTCGTGAAACTAGAGGACACATTGGGCTTTCTCCTGGTTTGTGCATATGTTGTTTGCAAATGGTGTCCGATTCTGCTGTTGTTGCGTAACTGCACCCTATAAAAAACTAAGTAACAGTAAGTATGTAAGTACACAAAAACTTGAATATGTCACATGCAATTCAAGATAAAAAGTATTTGTCTATGTGCCAAATTTTATGCCTTGTGAACAGGGAAAGACTTCTGGGACTCCCGGTACATGCTTGGATACGCAAATGAATATCACCGACAGAGGCAGAATCATAGCCTATCGAAACTGGTTTGTCGTACCGCAATATTGCTGCTCGCTTTGGTCGGGATCCCACGACTGTAATGCAAATATGGAATGGTTGGGTTCAGGAGGCCATATTCGCACCATGCTGGAGAGGGCCCGTGCGGACAGACACATATCATTGTTTGCACGATAGTGCGGAGTGGTACAGCCACGTCACGAACCTTTGCAACAAGACAAGTAGGCACATGAGCAATGCGACGGCGTCTGCAGCACCACGAGCAGTCAGCACGAAGACCATTGTCGTGCTCTCCCCCTTGACGCGGCAGTACAGAGGCGTGCCAACAATGGTGTGCCCAGCGTCACCGTTGGACACACAAGTGGCAAAACGTCGTCTTTTCAGGCGAGTCCTAGTTCTGTGCACAGCACCACAGTGGACGTATTCTTGTGCGGAGGCTGCAAGGAAAACGAGGGATGCAGGATAGCATTCCTCGTCGTCTTCTGGTGTGGTGGTATGGGGTGCCGCTGGGTATACAACGTAATTACAGTGTGGTCACTGTAAGTTGGCCGATTGCGAGAGGGGGTAATGGGGACCGGACGAAGCAAGCTCTGACCCACACAGACCGGCACGAGGTGGGTGAACCGTGCGGGGAGAACAAACACAGCCTGTGTCACCCAGTGCAGGCACCTGAATCTGTGCTTCATGCTTCCACGTAAACATAAGTCATACAAGAAGGTAAAAACCGTTTAAATGGGGGGGGGGGGGTTCAAATGGCTCTGAGCACTATGGGACTTAACATCTATGGTCATCAGTCCCCTAGAACTTAGAACTACTTAAACCTAACTAACCTAAGGACATCACACAACACCCAGCCATCACGAGGCAGAGAAAATCCCTGACCCCGCCGGGAATCGAACCCGGGAACCCGGGCACCGTTTAAATATTGTTCGTAATCGTAACTGATATCATCTTATATGTACTGACATGTTTAATATCATCATCAAAAAAATGTTCAAATGGGTGTGAAATCTTATGGGACTTAACTGGTAAGGTTATCAGTCCCTAAGCTTACACACTACTTAATCTAAATTATCCTAAGTACAAACACACACACACCCATGCCCGAGGGAGGACTCAAACCTCCGCTGGGACCAGCCTCACAGTCCATGACTGCAGCGCCATAGACCGCTCGGCTAATCCCGCGCGGCAATATCATCATCATCATCATCAAATGGTTCAAATGGCTTTGAGCACTATGGGACTTAACATCTGAGGTCATCAGTCCCCTAGAAATCAGAACTACTTAAACCTAACTAACCTAAGGACATCGCACACATTCATGCCCGAGGCAGGATTCGAACCTGCGACCGTAGCGGTCACGCGGTTCCAGACTGAAGCGCCTAGAACCGCACGGCCACACCGGCCGGCGCATCATCATCATCATCATCATCATCATCATCATCATCTTCTTCTTCTTCTTCTTCTTCTTTTCAAGTATTAGGCCTTTTGACATGTTAAGGGGGTATTAGACGACGATCCGCCACGAACGGTACAGATCTAGCGCGACACCATCTGGCGGCAGAACAGGTGGAACTACGAAATTTAATAGACGCACTATCCGCGCGTGGAAATACACGTCAGTTCTGAACTGCCGCGAGCCCTCGCATGCGCATGCGCAGATTGGAGTGCTCAGAGTAAGCCTTCTGATTGTTATTGCTTATAGTGTACTGTTATTTTTGATACCTTTAGTTAGCAGCTAGCTTCAGATTTTCAAGTTGGAGATTTTTGCGCATTTTTCAGTAAGCAAATTTTCATAAATGCAGGAATTAAACACAATCAAATGGTTTTTGCCAGCAGGCTTTCTTGTAAACAAGCTGTTATTATTTGTCTTGATTGCATCGTATGCTAGCATTAACGTTCCTAATCCAGGCGTATAGCGAGTAAAGATGTCTGTCTAACCCTCTCGACCCGCTGTATCACAATAAGGTGCGTCAGCAGTCGTTTGTTTCTCCGGAAATATGTATATAACCCTACAAGTGTTACTTTCTATTTATATACGTAGCGCCTTAATTGACGAAAGATGACGTTTGATTCGGTTACATCTTTTGTTTTATTTCAGCACGCTAGGAAAGATAGATTGGCTATAGTCTGCGAGGGAGTCCTCTCACAAAACAAATAAACATATGTCTAATTCCTACTACCGAGCAAGTGAAATAGCCTCGTATACCACTGTGTCATCGATAGCAGCATGTCAAAACAAGCCACATACATTCTCACGACGTTCCGAAATACCTTTCGGGCCTCAATTCTTTCATTAAGAGGAAATGCATCCCCCTGCCATCTTCCCTTCCATCTTCCCTTCCTTCCAGCCAGGGCCGAACCCAACGTCTCGCTTTTCGTCGTCGTTCTGCCCTGACCCCTAAGGGTTGCAGACAGTGCCAGGTCAGTAGCTCCAAAAACAACTGCGTCATCTATGTGGAAAATATTCTATAAAGGTGAATTTAGATAAAATATCCTTATGGAAACAGGTGTGATAATATAAAATGAGCAGATGAGCCCATAATTCAGAACAGCAATAGCATAATTCTGTTATAGTTTTATAAGGCAACGACTACTTAATAAATAGGAACCTTTAGCTCTCAGAAATTTTGAATCCGAATGAACGACTTTACAACAAATCAGACATTCTCCTTCCACTGTTCGCGCATTATTGCCGTCTAGCGCTCATGTGTGGATCTGCGCCGTAAATATCACACGTACATAGTGTAATCCGTCGACGTTAACCTGTCTGCAGTTCCAACCACGTACGCTTGGCGCGCTGCTGCATCGCATCGATGTACACCGTAGGTGCATCGTGTAATAGGTGCTTTACGGTCTCGTCGCCAGCCCTCGTTAGCTGAGTGGTCAGCGCGGCGGAATGCCACGCCAAGGGGCGCGGGTTCGACTCCCGGCTGGGACAGGAGATTTTCTCCTCTCGGGGACTGGGTGTTGTGTTGTTCTCATCATCATTTCATCCCCATCTCCGACGCGCAAGTCGCCCAATATGACGTCGAATGCAATACGTACTTGCCCTCGGCGGCCGAACTTCCCCGAATGGGGGACTCCCGGCCCACGATGCCGTACGGTCATTTCCTTTACGGTCTTGTCGATAAGTTCTCCTATAGTCTTTTCATTGGTGGACTTAGAGATCTTACACCGTCGGGTTGGTAGTGTGGCATGGATGTTGGGATTCTCTTTGTGCACGTTAGTTGTGCATGTTTCCTCCAGCTGTTTGGTAGCTCTGAATATAATGCATGATGGGTTACATTTTAAGCTCCTTCATCACGACTTCGCTCGTTTCGTAAAATTCATTTGGTGTAACAAGCTGTCTCAAGAATTTCATTTCGCGGGCTGTTAGTCTTTTCGCATGTTGTGCCTTTATTGCCCAGGCTTCACTACCATAGCACATCAAAGGTCTTTCGAGGTTCTTGTAAGGGTGTATTCTGGTGTGCTTCTGAACTAGGGAAGGTTTCATTACATTATTAATGACTCCCATTGTTTTTGCATACCTGGTGACTTTTTCAGTTGGGCCAGTTTATTCGAGGAAGGATAGTTTATTGACTATATGTATGAATGAGTTCGATCTTTCTAGTAATTCATTTTTCAAATACATCTCACTTTGTACTGGGTACTATCGGCAGAAGGCCATAGTCTTTGCTTTTCGGTGTTGACGTCCATGTAATCAATAATTGTCTACAGAACGCTGCAGCTCCTCCTCTGAAGATACTACTAGAGATAAACCATCTCCAAAAACTAAAGCATCTAGCTTTCAGTTTAATAAAGGATGTAACTACAAAAATTACAAACTTTTTTTTTGGTATGGGGGGTGGGGGTGGGGGGGGGGCGGTAGAGGCCTCTGTCACTCAAGCCATATAGCCATCTCTCAATATTTTAGGAATTTTCTAGGATGTTACAGGGTAAGATTACATTTATTTAAAAATTTAATAATAAGTTCAATATTAATACGTTATTTTGATGAATATGAGCTGCTATACTAGTTGGAACTGATAGATGATATCCGATTTACTGTTGTATGGAAACAAATTGGTCGTTTGCATACAGTTTATATTTAAAAAAAAATGAGATTGATATGTCCTACTGTTACTCCATCGTATTCACAATAAGGATTATCTCGAACACGTATTCGGTAATACGGCTGGGGAATGATACATGATTAAATCTCTTGCGAATTATGGAACTTCTGAACATTTTATCTGCCCCAACTGTATGAAATCAGGGCTTCGAGGGAACGTTTGACTGTATTTTTTCATAATATTTACGTACACTTATCAGTTCCCACAATCCTTTGCACACTTATCACGAGGAAAGAAAACTGGAGGAATCAAGCCCAGCCTCCGCGTCGTCTACCCGTAGTCTACCACAGAGTGATATGATATTGTTTGTAATCGAAACTGAAGTCGGCTTATGTACTGACATGTTTCATAGAGATCCTAACTGCAAAAATTACGTAAACTTACAACAGCGGCTGTCTCACGCAGTAGTCAGGTATGTAATGGTTGGCTGGTTGAACTAGAGGAGGGGACCAAACAGCGAGGTCATCGGTCCCATTGGATTAGGGAAGGATGGGAAGAAAGTCGGCCGTGCCCTTTCAAAGGAACCATGCCGGCATTTCCCTGAAGCGATTTAGGGAAATCACGGAAACCCTAAATCAGGATGGCCGGACGAGGGTTTGAACGGCCGTCTTCCCGAATGCGAGTTCAGTGCGCTAACCACTACGCCACGTCGCACGTTCAGTCAGCTAGCTAATGCTCGCTGCAATTAAAAACAAATGTCTACTGGCCGAAGCCTTTCGACTTCTAACTACTGCTTCCGACTCAGAACTCGGGAGCTAATAGGCCAACTTACCGCTAACAGTACTTATAGTTTGCATAGTCAGTAATTTGGACAACAGACTTACATTTATTACGTCTCGAGGATGGTTGCCTCCGTAAGGTGATCTTTTAACAAGATAATGCAAGACCATGTGTTGCCCTGACCTACTTCGTTCTCCAGATCAGCCACTCACTGAAAACATCTGACCAAGTGTTGCCAAAAGACTGGTACGCCACCACTGCCCAGTAACAACGATTGGTGAAATGTAGACTTCAACAGCATGGGATGGCGTATCCGTATCTGTAATCTAAGTTCAGTTCTGCTTGACGCCCATACGGGTTAGGACGATTGTTGCTGCTGCCGAAGGTGGCGTACCTCCAGATAAATCTGCATTTTTTTCTTAATGTGCTGTGTATGCGCAATAAAGTGAAATTTCGTCTTTTGGTATCCTCCTTGACGTTGTAATTTTGATGGCCAGAAGTGTACATTAATGGAAAGCTGATTTTTTTTATCACTCTATTTGTCCTCTCTGATTCATTAGGTCTGTGTTTATTTTCATCGCAGATTTTGTAAATATGTTCTGTGGCTCAATTCGCTTACTTCGAGAAGTCTTTGTGCTACTCGGTATTGCGAGGATTGCAAGAATTATCCTGGCTGTGAATCGGTTAAGCCATTTTCAAAATGGTTCTAATGGCTCTGGGCACTATAGGATTTAACATCTGATGTCATCAGTCCCCTTGACTTAGAACTACTTAAACCTAACTAACCTAAGGACATCACACACATCCATGCCCGAGGCAGGATTCGAACCTGCGACTGTAGCAGCAGCGCAGTTCCGGATTGAAGCGCCTAGAACCGCTCGGCCACAAGGGCCGGCAACCCCTTTTCAATGGAGACAAATATACGAGAGGCATTCCATAAGTAACATAACACTTCTTTTCTGAAAGCAGGTTGGCTTTATTCAGGACTTCAATACGCCATATTATTTCCCATTCTTTTGCTACAAACCCTATTTTTCAACAAAACCTGCATTCAATGATACGGGCTTTCGCCACCTTGCTGGGAGGGCCTACGGGTCGACGTCGGAGCAGACACCTTTGAGTACCCCAACTGGTGGACGACTGTGTCAGAACACTAACAGAGACGTCCAGCGGTGCAACGAGGTGTTTGATTATGATCCGGCGATCACCTCGAATGAGTGTGTCCTCACGTTCTAACATTGCAGGAGTCAGTGCTGTGTGCGGCTGGCTGGCACGTGGAACATCGGACAGGTTTGCGAGACCTTGTTGTAGCAGTGATGATAGACGCCTCGCCCAGCGACTCACCTTGCTTTTGTTCACTGCCAGGTCTCCGTATACATTCTACATGCGCCTACGAATATCTGCGATGCTCTGGTTTTCCGCCAGAAGTAACTAAATGACAACGCTCTGCTGAGAACGCGCCTCTGTTACAGGAGCCATTTTGAAGGCTACGTACAGCACCGCCAACTATCGAACTTCACGAAACTATACGGGCTCAAGCGGTAATATTCCACGATGTTCCACAAAGAATCCCACATTTTTTTCAGCTTAACTTGGCCGAGAAAATTAATTGTTGCATTAATTATTGAACACCCCTCGTAAAAAGATTTTCTTGACAGTAACTGCATCAAAATTGCAAATTCTTTGCGTGAAGATGAAGCCCTACCTGTTATTATGTAATGACGGAAATTCCGCGTCTTTGAGTGATTTTTCGCGTTAAATTGTTTTCCTGCTGCATAGGAAAACCGGACGAGGAGAAACAGTTTGGCTTCTGTCAAACAAGAATAAATAACCCATCGCAAATCATGCCCAAACAGCCCTGAGTGCATCGTATACGACCGTTGAGGCAGTAAATCAATTGCGTTGGCCTGGTCCACATTCTCAGATACAAGCACGTAACAGTTTTTGGAACAACAGTGAGGTTGCTGTGTTCCTTCTTCCGTGGTTTACAGTAGCGCGATTGATAACGGTGGCACTACAATTTATAGAAGTCTTAACACCGTACAAGAAACTGTACAGCTTCCAGATAACTAGGCGCAAAAGCGAAAAGCGTGTTCAGATGGCTTCTAAGGCGGCTGACTGACTCATCTTCCCTGAGGTACGTCGCTTCCCATCAAGCAGTATGTCTGGAAATTCCTCCCACGGTCTGTTTGCGCAGGAGCTTTCGCCGTCACAACGGCGTAAATTCTTTTCGCCCTTCAGAGCCATTACCACGCTCGGCCGCTCAGAAAGCGTCTTCTCACTAGTCTTAAAAAAGGAAAATTCACTTTACCGAGCGAGGTGGCACAGTGGTTAGCATGTTGGACTCGCATTAGAGAGGACGACGGTTCTAACCCGCGTCCGGCCATCCCGGTTTAGGTTTTCCATGATTTCCCTAAAACGCTTCAGGCAAATGCCTGGATGGTTCCTTTGAAAGGGCACGGCCGACTTCATTCCCCATCCTTCCCTAATCCGATGGGACTGATGGCCTCGCTGTTTGGTCCCCTCCTCCCAGATCACTCAAAATTCACTTTGCAAACTACGATATTTACACTAAACGGTTTTTTCTTTAACGTTCAGTGAAAGTAGCATGAATAAAAGACCTAACTGAAATCAGAACAGGGCAAATCGTCATACAAATTGTGTGACAGTTGTTTAGTCGACGTTGGATTCACAACACATACTGAAATGATATTTACACACTAAAGCCATAATGTTTGCCGACTCTTTCACTTATTCTTGTTGAATCTCAATTAATACCACGCTTTTATTGACTTTGGAGTCGACCAGGCGTAAAATACGAACTTCTGTTTCTTCGTCACTTCTAGGATAAGATATGTGAAATAAATTTTATCTAGATAAGATCATCAAACAGAATACTTCAAGGAATAATACTACCACACGGAGTATTTTTAAAGAAAGTAGACTCAAGAACGTGTAGAGACTGTGAAACACAAAGCTCGAGGAAACCTGTAAGCTTCCCCCTCACTAATCGGTTAATGCGCTAATGTCATCGTGATCTTGATTTTAGATGAGGCTACCGTCTCCGAAGAAAAAAATGGTTCAAATGGCTCTGAGCGCTAGGGGACTTATTGAGGTCATCAGTCCCACAGAACTTAGCACTACTTAAACCTAACTAACCTAAGGACATCACACACATCCATGCCCGAGGCACGATTCGAATCTGCGATCGTAGCAGTCGCGCGGTTCCGGGCTGAAGCGCCTAGAACCGCTCGGCCACCGGGCCGGCTCGTCTTCGAAGAAAATTTCAGTGGTTAGTGGAGAGAAGTATAGAACAAGTCCTTTTAAAGAACAACCTGTTCTACTCCTGCACTTTGTATTCGTGCGCACTTTGTTTAATGATTAAAAAACAGCATTTCACGACAAAACAGGAACGCAAAGATAATTTCAAAGTACAGTATAACATAAGTAAAGATGCACATGTAAAAATGTAAACTACTACTGAAACCTACGCGTTTAGTTGTATAACGTCTGTCTGTCTAATGAGTTTTTCCTCGTTCTTGTATGTGGAAAACTGTGTATTATTTTAGCAAAATCAAAATTTCGTACTCTTTCATTTTCTACAGATATTAAAATATTCGTAGCTGCCGCGATGACTGACGGTTCTTGGGGAGTTCCAAGCACATTCTTGACAGATCTAAGGCGTCTTACTTCGAGTTCTGCCATTTAAGATTTTTCAAGATTTCTGTTAATTCGCTAGGCAATCAAACAATCCTGCTACTAATACAATGTATACGCAGACAAGGAAAAAAACTTCTCGGATTTTTTTCCGGACTTCCCAGTTAAAAATACACTTTCTCCGGGGTGTAAATACACTTTTGTGTTACGTGACAGGATACTTTCCCTCAGAATCGTATAAACTTATCAATCCTTTGAATGGTTAAGGTTTTGTATACCGACGTAGAACCTCCCGTCACTTTAGAAAAGTGATATTGGTTTGCAATTTTGAAAGATCTTTGATCTGCCCCCTCCCGCCGGAGGTTCGAGTCCTCCCGCGGACATCGGTGTGTGTGTGTGTGTGTGTGTGTGTGTGTGTGTGTGTGTGTGTGTGTGTGTGTGTGTGTGTGTTGTTCTTAGCATAAGTTAGTCTATGTTAGTTTAGGTGGTATGTAAGTCTCGAGACCGATGACCTCAGCTGTTTGGTCCCTTAAGAATTCACACACATTTGAACATTTCTCTTTGATTTGCAGCAACATTTACGCTGCATATTTTCGTATTACGAAAGTACATAGTCAAATTCCACCAAACACAGTACGTTAGTTTCCAAAGCATTTAAATCGAAATTGTGATGCGCTTTTGTAAGCCAGTCATAGCTCATGTCACGTGATCTCGCCAGCCGATGATAGCAGATATTCGCCGCGTTTACATGGGGCTCCCAAAAGCGGATTTTGTAAACCGATCTTCCAATACCGCTTCTGGGTGGTTATTTAAACACTTCAAAATCGATTCTGGAAGTCCGCTTCTGGTTGCCAGTTTTCCAATTCCGCAATCGATTTTCACTCCCATGTAAACGCAGCAAGTATTGAAACGTGCTTGGATTGACGGAGTCGCTTTTTGTACAGTGAAAGATAAGTAGAAATATTAGACTGAAGCTGTTTACACCGCGTGTAATTGAAGGGAAATAGCGATGGTGCTGACTAAATCACAAACTATATCACTTGTTTTCCAGGCGCCATAGTTAACTGGGCTAGCAAATCCACTTCAGACCGTAACATGTAAATACGACAGCGAAAAACGGTTTCCGAAATTGGGCTTTCATCTTTCGGAAGATGTGTCGCATGCAAACGTAGTGAGTTAGAGCATAGGACGCGTGATGTAGTCAGTCTATAGCAACATCACTATTAAGTAGCGCGAACACACAAATAGGAACAGTTAATGGTTTAAATTAACGAACATAGTATAGCTACAAGCAAAGCTCAGATTTCAGATATCATATTTGTCTTTTTGTGTGTGTTGCACTTCGATACATCACACAAATGTGCCAATAAAATTTCAAGTAATGACGTAAATGTCTGGTCTTCTGGGCTCGCAATTCTTCTAAGTGAGTGACCTTCAATGTGTTAAGCTTTAAATGAGAACAAACGCCGGGCGGTGTGGCCGGGCGGTTCTAGGCGCTACAGTCTGGAACCGCGCGGCCGCTACGGTCGCAGGTTCGAATCCTGCCTCGGGCATGGATGTGTGTGTTGTCCTTAGGTTAGTTAGGTTTAAGTAGTTCTAAGTTCTAGGGGACTGATGACCTCAGATGTTAAGTCCCATAGTGCTCAGAGCCATTTGAACCATCTGAGAATCTAACGCTCTGGGATTTAAGAAATTCAATGCACGTTCGCACACGTGACGTAACTCGTATTTAGTAATTTGAAATGTACTTTGAAAATAACGCTTTTCAAACCACCACTCGCAATATTTTCCCGTGACCTGTTACAATCCGTTTCAGCAGTTGTCAGAGCCAGGAAACGCCGTTACTGTGCCTGCGCAGCTACGATTACGTAGGTAGCCCGTATATTCGTACGTATATCATTAAGAGGTCTTACATTACGTCCTAAATGAAATAGAACATCAGAGGATACACCAAAAGCATCGGAATTTCGTAAACCGTACTAAAAGCCATAATTCAACTTAAAGGGCACATTCTTATTTACAGATTCACAAAGAAGTAGGCACCAACCTGATATTAAACTTTTCAGTGTTGTTTCCGGGATGCAAATTTTCTTGGAGTACCAATACTGTATTATCTCATGTATAGTTCTTTATTATGGCTTAATGCCATACGTCCCAGAAGATAACAACGTCGACATGAAATTCCGCGAACAGCTGACACTAGTAATAGTGTTTCAAATAAATTGAGTGCCTCTGCGGGAAAGATTAATTAAAGCCTAATTTTTTTAGCAAATCGACAAAAATAAATTCATTGCTCTGCAAGGCAATTAATGCGCGACTGCCAAAAACCTGGAAATAAAATCAGAAAACTGAAACTAATAACATATTTTAGCCTTCCATAATTATGTCAAAGTATTTTCATTCACTTTATAGTTCCCGGCCACAGAAATCAGTTTTTTTTCTTCATTTGACGTAAGAGCTGTAAGCCAAGAGGAAACAGCAAAATCACTAAACGTAAACACGGTTCACGTGGAGACTACCCCTCATCCCACTACAACTCAGATTGCACTGCGCATGCGCGAATCTGGCAGCTTGGGCGCGACAGAGAAATTTTTCCGGGTACCATCTGGCTGCTTATTGCTGTTGCTGATATAGCTAACAGCCGCACTTCAAGTAGCCAGAAGCGGGAGAAGGTACTGCTCAACTGCGCATGCGCATAAGCCCGCTGGCAACTGCTCAAACGAACCTAATATAAACCGTTGTGACGTCAAGCCCATCGGAAACAGTTTGTTGTTATAAAGCATTGAATAGTATTCATCCTAAAGACTTTGACACATTTTACTGTTGGCATACGTACGTGTGTGTGTGTGTGTGTGTGTGTGTGTGTGTGTGTGTGTGTGTGGCGCGCAATGCGTTTTGTTGTTGTAAATGGCACATTTTCTTTGCGACTTCAGTTTTATTTTTTTTCCCTGGTTTGTTTTATTGCTCAAGTATTATTTTGCAGTAGCGGGCTAAAATAAAATTCTTTGTTGGAGTATCGGTTCTTACAGGTCCAAACTACAAAAATTTAACTGAAACCTAAAACAATGAAAAATCTCGAATTCTAAAAAATTACCGGAATTCTAAAAAATTCCCGGGTTTCTTTCCCGGTTTTCTCCCGGACGAAAAAATTTCCGGAGTTTTCCCGGACTTCCCGGTTGTCCTGGATCTTATGCATCCTGTACTGTATTTGCGCCCCTACTGACATTACTTGTAGATTAAACAATCGTTCCTGACTCACAAGGGACTCCATAAGTGGGACGTCGCAAAAGGCCAATGATGTTTACGGCATTCGGCGACCCACATATTGTCTACCATGCAATCACAATATTGGCTGCTAATGGCAGCAGGGGGCGGGACTGAAGGTATCCGATGGTGAGCAAAGCAAGAGGCTATGGAACGTAGTTGAACTGTTTAGTCGACGAGTAACTCACAACAGCGCTACAGTGCTAGTGGTGCTGATACAAAGCAGAGTAATGGCAGGATAAACAAAGCAAATTCTACATTACATGTGCAACAACAGTTGCCAAAGATCACATTTCGTGAGAAAGAAATCCAAGGAATTTCGAAGAATGAGACATAAGAGGCAGGTAAAATGTTAGCGTTTCTGCAAGAAGAGTCAGTGGAATATGTGGTGTCGTATACGCTAGACTGTGTGGACAGTGTACATGAGAAGTACAATGACGGAGATACGTGCGTAACAGGTGAAAGTGATACTGAGACACGTGTTCATCATCCCTGTCGGACAGAGAGCCACAAATTGCGTCTCCAATGAAACGTGGTAGAGGAAAATTGTTGTCCAAGCAGTCGGTACTAAACATAATTACGTACACGGAAGATTATCCGCAGCATAGAAAAAAATTATGAACACATTTCGAATACGTCCGCAGCAGTATGACCGGATAGTGCACAAAACAACTACGGATATTCAATGGAGGACAAAGCGCACCTGTTACAAAAACTGGTTTTTGCGCGTTTCAAGGATGCTCGATACACCTTACAGAATGCGCATGATAGTAACCTACTACGTTATGCACCTCAAATTGCGCCCGACACAGATTACAGTGATTACAAGGAAAGCACTGAATGGTTGCATAACTTCAAACAGTGCTACAAAATTGGAAGAACTAAGATAACGAAATTTCAAACAAAGCGTTGACTTCACGGTGCACAATAATCAGCGAAATCGGGCCGAAAATTTGCAGGCGAGTTAAACAAATTTATAACATCGTTCAGTAAGGAATTTGTTCAACTCCGACTAATCGGGATTTGAAGAGGAAATGCATATGAAATTAGAGGTAGCAAGAGAGTTGTATCAAGATCAACTAATACGAATGTCTTAACGCATTCGTATTCAATTATGCCGACTGTTAGCCTGGATGTTAAAAAGTGGCTGGAAAGTTATTTATCGTGCTGCGAGAAGTTGTGTTCTGCCCCCTACTATTATTTCTCGCATGCGTGATCTTGCAAGGGCAGTAGGGAATATTTCCGTCACAGCACGCAAGAGTGGGAAAATGGGCTTAACAGAACTACAACTGTGGTATGAGCACTGCTTTTGGCAAGTAGCTGGTCAAAATAACTTGCTTTTGTTTGATTCCTGGTCTACGTACAATAACCATACTTCTTTAGAGCAAATTATCCCTTCTGAAACGTGTGTGACACTGCAGTTCATATCAGCTGGAACCAATGGACAAATTCAGCATCTGGATTTTTGTTTTTTCCATGCTTATAAAACGTATTATCGCACTATCTGCAGCTACGCCTTAATGGTTAGCCAGGTTGATGATAAGCTTCACGACACACCGTTTCACATTCGGTTACATGCCATCACATTCCATCAGTTTTTATCACCCCGCTACACCAATATGACTCTATATTCATTCCTCAAGACTGGATACCTAGCTGAATGTCCTGCACGGTTTGGAACTCCCAAGGTCTACGCCTTCGATTTTGATGATGCGAACCATTGTAATCACTGTGACGGTTCATTTTTCATTCGGTGTTCATGGTGCAAGTTATTGATTTTTTTAAACATTTCTTGAATGTCGAGGATTCTATTTTGTGAAGTGTAATACATACATCCCATAGAAGTTTGATCTCTGCCCCTCCTGGACATTCATTTCCTTTCGCCCTCCTGGTGCACATAGTGACTCATTAGCAGCTAATATTTTTTCTATCATAATTGTTAACACTTCACATTCAAATGAGCCTTGCCAAAGATTGAACTTGCTACCTCGTACTCAAGGGGTTTCTTCTCACAGGTACACCTTCTCTCTTTTGAGCCGGATACCCATATGTTTTCTGAAAGCTTATGTCACAAGTAGAGAAACTGTGATATCTCAGGGGTGGAGGGAGAAGCGTTTAAGAGCTATAGGACCCAAAAAGTAACATTTAAATGGGTATAGATGGACATACTCCGGGCATGACATCTCTGTTTCTTGTATGTTTCCGTATGTTGCTTTCAAGTACTAACGTATTGTATGTCTTCTTCTTACATTGCAGATGGATTCAAAAGTCTTCGTGGCTGCCTTGGTCTCCCGATTCGGAACAAGCAATAGGTCTCCGAACATCCCGGAATCGGTGATGATGAAACACATAACTACTATCCTGGAAAATGATATGGAGACTGTGAAGAGATCCGGACATTAGGATTTTCTGGGGGCGGTGGAGAAGAATGGGACGAGGAAATGGAGTTCGGAGATGATGGTGTCGATAAGGAACAGCAATGCTCCTCGCAACAGTCTCCTCCCTTTACTTCGAGTGCGTCGGCATCCGAGTAGATGCTTCCTCCGAAAAGGCGAAAGCATGATTGTCCAGCAGATATGACAGAAGAGGACTGCACTGCTTATACGTAGAGCGCCTTAATGTCCTGGACCACAGATCCTACGACAGGGGAACCTCGGACAAAATGTCTGTCGCATGCGTCAGTAATGAATCAGTTCAAGAAAATTAAAAACATGAACATTCTGTGCAGTTTGGAGAAAATGAATAATCAGTCGATCCAAAAGGCAATCACGCTCTCCTGCAGAAATTCAAAGAGAAGGAAACAGAAGGAGCAATTATTCACCATCGAACGTTGCGACTGAGGGCCATGCAACTTAAGACAACGAAGGACTCGCAAAATACACTCGATTTTAAAGCTTCTGATCCCTGAGTGTATCGCTTCAAGAAGCAAAATAACCCACACAGTCATCAGGAATTGGTTGCAAAAGGAGGAAATTTGTCACCGGCGCTGATTTTGTTGCGAAGTTTCGCAATCTCATGATTACAGAAAACTTTCCACCGACTTACGTCTTCAATGTTGGCCAGAGCAGGTTTTACAAAGAGTTACATGGACATCGAACTCTGCGAACCAGAGGAATAACTGCTGTTCGCACTGTTGTAGAATCAATCTTTGCAACACAGCATAGTTTAATGTTTATGCCTGTAATTTCAATAGAATGCGAAATACTGCAGCTAACGTATGTCCTTGTATCCGAGCCATATGGAGAATTACCGCAGTCAAAGCTGTAGATCCTCCGAATATAAGATCGTACGAACCGGGAATGTGGATTTCGCCAATGGAATACTGCTTCGATTGGGTGTGCAAAGTGTGGGGCTATCGTTTTTGTAAAATATACCCGTTATGAACGGTCTTTCCGTCCGTATCACTTCTTATTTGCACACTGATTGTCTCTTGTAATATATTTTGTTCGAAGTCAGTAACAAGTCATATTTTAAACATCCCAACGTATATTGTTTCTTTTCAAACAGTCGTTTCTTTCTTTATACTATCTCTAACTTCTTACCATATTATTACATCATATAAATATGTGAAACGAGCGTTTTAGCGACTTTGGTGTCAAGTTTCCAACACTTTACTGATACTTTGTAGGTCCTATAGATCCTAAACGCTTGTCCCTTGCCCCTAAGATTTCACAGTTTTTCTACTTGTAACATAAGTTTTCAGAAAATATATGGGTTTCCGGCAAACCTGTATCAAAGGACAGAAGGTTTACTTGTCAGTAATACATAAATGTATTCCATTTCGAAAAATAAAGCTCAGCTTCTGCAACAGACATACATTCTATCACATCCTCTGACATCAGGACGGTTCTGCATACGTCAGTGTAGCTCGATATTAGCTAAGTTTAGTGCATCAGACAGTTCCTGATCAACATAAGCTCAGCTGATTACAGAAAAATGTCATGAGGAGATGTCACACGAAATAGGTGTTACTGTTCCTTATGGGGCTACAACTCGCTTCATTACTTAAGACTAGGTACAAATGCTGTCAGTCATTGTATGTATTACGGGATTTGTCAGCCTTCTTGACTGTTTCTGTTCGTTTTTTAAAGAATGCTTCATCTTTCGCAGATGCTGAAGGTTTCGTAAAATTGTTTGTCGAATAATCCTTTATGAAAACGTCGTCCCAAAAATGTCATATGCAGCTGCAACGTCCGTGGTCTTAGGCTTCAAGGCCTTTTAGCATTTCAGTCACTTCGGTTCAGCAAGTGCCCTGTTGCCTAGTAGGCACAGGGTCCGCCATGGGCCCTGGTTACTTGTTCTGTGGGTGATGGTATCCACACGTATAGGATGCGAATTTCATCTTATGATATAGCCATCCACGCCGCACTTACCTGGTTCCAAAGTTCATCTGTGGTGGTTGGCATTGGGTTCAGCGCGGGCGCAGCCCCGAATCCTCCCGAAACCAGGTAGGTAAGCAGGTAACAGGACCGAATCCTCCCAAACTGACACAATGCCACAGAGCATTGTGTACGCTAATGACTACAGCTGCCTGCGGCCACTTCGCAGTTCGCGGCGACATTGTTTGCGCTAAGGAATGTTGGTTTTCAAAGGTAACACCTTTGGTTTTCAAAAGCTGCTACAAGGTGGTCTTGCGGGATGCACGTGCAACATTAATGGCTGCAGAAGTTTCAACAAAACTATTTCTATTGAGGAGCTGGATGTCGTGGAGTGTCAAGAAGAGCACAATCATGAAGAAATGCCTCATAAGAAAATTCAGCGGCAAGAAATCATTTCTGACCTAAAAAGAAAAGCCATAGACGATATTTGTGACAGACCGTCAAAAATAATTTACCAGAAGTTAAAAGGAGAAACCACGCAAGATATAACAACGAGAGATGTCAACAATTTTCGTAAATCTATTTACAAAGCTAGCCAAAACTGCCCACGAATGCTGCAGATGTTCATGATGTTATCAACACGCTGAATTTGGAAACCACAGACGGGACAAAGTGTTTATTAGAAAATAACACCGAGAAAAAATTGATCATACTTTGTGACTCTGCAAACTTAGATAGAAGAGAATGCACTCTTTCCTCCATCCATTTGTGCTACCTGCTTCAAAGGGGAGGATTCTGTCCCATCGTTTTTCAGACCCTTGCGGGCTATGGAGGATTCGGTACCATTTTTCTGACCGCGGGAGGATTCGAGGTTGCGCCCCGCAGCGCTGCAACGATCGTTTCACGACATCCCACACATTTTCGATTGGCGACAAGTCTGGTGATTTGGCAGGCCAGGGCAAAAGGCTGACGTCCAATGACACCAAGAAGACACGTGTTTGTGCAGCAACACGTTGTGGTGCATTGTCTTGCTGAAAAATGGCGTCTTGGGCGTCGTGCAGGAAAGATAGGGCTACGGGCCACAAGACGTCATTCAAGCAGGTCACACAGGTCAGAGTGACATGGACACGCACCAACTGTGATTTTTGGCTGCACTCAATAGCACCCCGTATCATTAGGCCTCGAGTTGGTGCTGTATGTCTCGTGTGATGCCGCACCCCCTGTCAGTGGCGAACCAAATTGAGCCCATCATTTTCAAACAAACAGAACACGAATTCGTCCGAAAATACTATCTGACGTCATTCCTGTCCCCAGTGATGTATGGAACGACGTAATTGCCGTTTAGCATGTTTCTGCACATTCGTCAAAGGCAGGCGGAGAAGTGGACGACGTGCACGTAATCCATACCGTAATAAACGGCGACGGACTGTCAGCCCTGATAGTGTACGATGTGTTACAATGTTCCATTGCTCCAGAGCCGAGGAGGACGCAGATCTGTCCTGCAGTGTCATTCGGTTGAGGTGTCTGTCTTCCAGGGGGTGGTCTGGGTGGTGCGAACTCAACCATCTCGTCGTGTTCTACGGCTTTCCGTGAACCATTCTGCACACACCCGTTGCACTGCCGAAACACCTGGTCTTACGCGAACAGTAATTTCGCGGATGAATGCATCACAGTTTCTCACGCCAAAAGTTCGCCCGCTTTGAAACTCACTGATCTGACGTTACGGACACGTCTGCGAGGCATCCTGCACATCTGCTCAAGTCACACTTATCCATTGTCTTCGATTTATAGCGACAACGAGAGTCGCAGGCACTTTCTACAGGTGAGTGGTGTTGCGCCGCGATATCGATGTTGACCTTGAACCGGTAGGCCGACGTGGTTCAAATGCTAATCTTTTCTGCAGAACATAGCTAATGTACATGTACTGTGAATATGAACGTCCTATCTCTAGTCGTTCAAGGTGTTCCATTTTTTCTGGATACTAGTATATCTTACATTTAACAACACTGCGTTCGTTACATCTTCCACTCGTAACAATTATGTTTGTCAGTGCCCTAAGAAAGTCCCTGAATCTCTGTTTAAGTGCATAGTTGTCTGCTGCACAGTCATTAATTTTCTTCAGTATTACCACTGCGGCATTCTGTGACCAAAAAATTTATAGATGTTGTCAAATGTTTCGAAATGTACAATTGTTTCTTGATTAGCATATCGAGTGCCTTTAAAAACTAAATTTAAATTGTTACTTGATTAATTGTATATATCAAACTTAGGGATGCTGCGCTTTCCTTGTGGCGACAACATTTTCTCACATGTAGGTCTTTCTATGGACGCAATTAACTCCGAGTCCTAAATAAGACTGATCGTTGACAGGACGGTGGTTTAACTAGGGCATCTGGTATTCAGGGCAAACTTTGCCTTTACTCCCCCGCTCCCTCCCGCCCCCTGCCGCCTACCAGCGACATTCCTTTTTTTTATTTTTGATAAATAATAAGTTCTCATCGTCGCTTAGTCAGCTTTTTTCCTTAATTGAGTGCAACACGAATATACAATGAAGTATAAGATATACACATCAATAATTCTTTTTTATATCATGCAATCCAGAACACGCAAAAACACGAAGTCGAAAGTCGCATTGCTTGTAACAACATCGCGATTCGTTTTTCTTTGCCCATCAAAGTACACCCGTAGCAAACAAAACAACAAATGCAAAATAAACTCTTAACATTTTCGTTCCGTTGGATTACCTGGCGTAATGAGATGGCTCCATCTAGTAGCCGAAGACAAAATACAAGCGTATACATACCAGGGAAAGGGGGATCTTTCGGAACCGTTGCTCAACACAGTCCACTCCTAGTGAATCCCTTCATACATCCTTACCTCCTCCCCAACGCCAACGCCCTTCATAAAATGGGCCCCTTGTTCTTGGGGTTCTGGGTTATTTGTCCCAGACGGCACAGCCACGTTACGCTCTACTGTTACCGAAAAATACTTTCCCTAATCATGCGGTGATTATTTCCCGCGTGTCCTCCGAGAATAAACAGATCGCTAAGAGGCGAAATTCTCAACAATAGAGGGGTCCCTGCATTGGCCCATGATGTTGCGTAGCAACAGTCGGAGTCGAGACAACTAGCAAGCAACATGAATGTGTCTGTCCCCAGCCAGCAAAATCTTAAGAAAATCGTTAAATGAAAGAAGGAGCATGTAACAACGACAGGAGTCGGAAGGTAAGCAATCAACAATTCTCTGAGTTGTGCCAATCCTTGGCACCCATAACACAGGTGCCAAATCGACTGTACTTTTCTTCGGAAGAACAACATAAATATCACAGGCATATAGGCGTTATGAATATTGAGGTCATCAACATTTAAACTAAAATCAGAGTATTTTGATTTAGCAAAAGCAGTCACCCAGTCTGTTTATCACGGCTAGTGTGAAGAAGTCCGTGTAGGAGAAGCCTGAATTTCATGAATCTTGTAATTACAAGAAAAATCGGAATTCCACAAATTATTCATTCTTATCCCATGTTTCTGTACGAAGCACACTACTACATCCGCTCTTGCAGATAAAGTTGGACAAATGACAATATCGCCGTAGCGTCTTCAGATCACGTTTTTCATGCTTATATTGTAAAAAATATAATTTTTGTAGTCACTGTAAATAGATTTTAAGCATTAAGCTTTTTTTTATCAAGAACCTGATTCCCAGTTTAAACTACAGGTATCTTAAAAAGTTTGGACTTTTACAAAATATGTTGGATAAGCCTTATCGCCTTTGTGCCCGAGCAGTCCATATACTCAGTCCCAGTATAGTGCTACCATATTTACCTAGCACTATATCTGTATGTTTGAGTCTTTAACGTTATGTTGGGAGTACTCACGAAACAAGTTTTTAAATACTACCTCTGTAGCATACGGTGACAAAATATTTATAGATGCAGTCAACTACTTCGGAATACAGAGATGTTTTATGATTAGCCTGTAAGGCTACGAAATAAATTTAAATTGTGACTTGATTTTTTTTTCCATACTGGTGAATACGCCGCTGATGATGACATACTCTTCGCCATATGCTTGGTCGCAGCATCCAGGCAATTTCGTTCTATAAATATTCAATTAGTTTATCTCCGAGTCCTAATATAGATTTATCTTTGACCGAGTAAGGAAGGAAATAGTCCGCATATCTTTATCTTTTAAGTATTTCCTAAATCAGTTTTGAGCTTTTCAACGCAGACTTCATTTTACTGCTCGGTTTTCCTAATTTTTCCTTTCTATTTTAATTTTTCCTTATTTTTCCCCTTTTTTTTCTTCGTGTGCTGTGAATCGCTAGCAGTCGGGAGCCCCAGGTTAGTTACGCCCCTGCCATGCATAATAGTTCAGTAATGCGACAAACGATCGGGAATATTATTCTGAATTGTACCTGGCAACAATGATTATGAACTGCAAATATGGGTACTTCTCTAAGAAAATTTAAAGATAACATCTACATCTCTACTCAGCTAGACATCTTATGGCGTGTAGCGGAGGGCATTTCTGGTGCCACAGTATTTTTTTCCTTTGCTGTTCCTTTCACGAACGGCGCGTGGGAAAAAGGACTGTCGGAAAGATCCGCATGATATGTGTTATTTCTCTCATTTTTTTCCGCGTGAGCATGTCGCGAGAGGTGTCTGGGAGAAAGTAATATGCTGCTCGACTCTTCTTGAAATCCAGGTCTCGAAATATCAACCGTATAAACCTCTGTGTGAAGCGCAACCCCTCTCTTGTGGTGGCTACCATGAGTTTATTGAGCATCTCCATAATGCTCTCGCGCCGATTAAGTTATTCCGAGACAAAACGAGCCGCTATTCTTTGGCTCTTATCTACTATCTCTTTTATTAATCCTGCTGAATAGGCGTCCCACACGGATGAATTTACTTAGGAATCGGTGGAATGGGTGTTTTGCAAGCCACCTTTCGTGGACATACTACAATTTCTAAATATTCTCTTAATGAATCTCAACGTAACATATGCTTTTCCTATTAGTTATTTATGTGGCCACTACACTTCAGGTCGCTCCGAATGGTTACTCCTAGATAATTTACTGTGCTTACTGTTTCGAGTAATTTGTCGCCAGCAGTGTAATCGAACAGTAGTAAATCTCTTCCCTAATTTGTGTGTAAAAACACAACGGTTCATAATATCGGGTTTCAGACGTAGTATTGCTGTACAGAGTCAGTACGTAATACACAAGATTCAGGATGTGTCAACTAACTGTCTCTTCTTTGTTTGTGTAATACATGTCATTAAGAAGATAATCCTGTTACGTGACTGTTACAACATTTACACATTTTTCTTGGAACGGCGTGTCGCAAGGTACATGAGGCCCTCTGGCGGTTAAGTTCCTCCAACTGCTCGCTATGCTGCATTTTAGTGTTTTGTTTTCATCCTTTTGGCTTCTTTCGCTACGTATTCTGTCAACTTTTACTATTTTTACTAGCTCCATAAACTACTTCTTGTGTACGTTATTAGTTTTATCTAAAATGAGCGTCTCAGAATCACCAATTATCGTTTAACCACTTCCTTTCAACAATTTTAAATTTAACTTTATTCGTGTCTGTAATTATTACATTTAATCACTGTAATAAGTTACACATTTGGGAGCCCATTACAGACTTTACATACTGTACTCTTCGTTTATTGCATTCTGTACAATTTTATAATTGAGGTATATGTGTTGATTTACTGTAGCGACATCTAACGAGCCTATGGCACAAACATATGTTGTGGCTACAGTACTGCACTTCGTTACGAAGAGTAGCGCTATTGACATCATGACTCCGCCGCCAATGCGGCCTAGTTTACGCCATATTTTCAATGTGTGCAACGATGCTATGCTGATTTTGTGTATTTTGAGACGATGCCACTATGGCTTTATTATATTAGGACATGTTATAAAACAGGTATGCTTCGTCATATTTTAAGCGCATGTTTCCACATCCATGAAAGTAATAATTTTCCGCTATGGCATAATTTATTGTTTGAAGATTTAATCTTTCCGCTTGTTGTTTTTCATTTCCCATGTTTTGTTGCAAAGCTGAAGATGGTCATTGCTAAGCGAAACCTCCAGTCTAAGGACCAAAAGTTTCACACCAGTGTAATATAGATCCCAGTTAAAAATGGTTCCCATTTATAAAACTGAGATCAGGAGGTTTAGTAGCACAAGTTGCGATCAGGGGGAGTTACAACCAGTAGCCACGGGAGGGCAATGTCCTGAACTGCTACTGTGCCCTTGAGTAATTTAATTTATACAATTTTAAATTATGTTAGCGAACTCGTACTCATCAACTCGGATTTATTCAATGAAAGTCATGGTGGTGAAGAATAAAGGAGGCAAAAAATAACGTGTACTTGCCACTAATCGAATCGTTATCGGACACTTCGGTTATAATCTGCGACTTAACCGAATATAATTTACGCCACAGGACAGAGTTCATCAATGCTTTTAATTGTAAAATGAAAAAGTTTCAAAAATTCGCTTGTCCAAAGTGGTAACGGTAAAATGCACAGAGCAACGAATGCGGTCACATTCTTGAAGAATGCCTCAAATTCAACACTAATTTGGAACCTTGTGTCAACAAACTAACTTTCAATTTAAAAAAATTACAAAAATAAGAAAACTACTGTGTGTAACATTAAAAAAAGCTGTCAATGAACCACGGCATCATACAAATGCCATGGCATACAATCCACATAAATAGATAATAGGGCGACCTCGCCCAACAATGGACAACGAAGAAGAACACAAAATACGGATACTTTTTCACCAAAAACAATTGAATTTATACAATTTTAAATTATGTTAGCGAACTCGTACTCATCAACTCGGATTCATTCAACGAAAGTCATGGTGGTGAAGAATAAAGGAGGCAAAAAATAACGTGTACTTGCCACTAATCGAATCGTTATCGGACATTTCGGTTATAATCTGCTCTACAAACAATTAGTTCAAAAAATGGTTCAAATGGCTCTGAGCACTATGGGACTTAACATCTATGGTCATCAGTCACCTAGAACTTAGAACTACTTAAACCTAACTTAACCTAAGGACATCAGACAACAAAACAATTAGTTAAGCAACAGCGTGATAAGATAAAAAATGCTGAAGTACGGCGACTGATGTAAAACTTGAGTTGCTTCCCAGTGTTGAAACACATCTGAGACAGTACAGGAAGCCTAGTCTGTTGAGCCAGTCCCCTGTTTTCCTTCCCTAATTCGGTTCGGCGCAGTGGGCGGATATGTTGATCGTTGGGAGCTCCAACGTTAGGAGGGTAATGGAGCCCTTCCAGAAAATAATAAGCAGGTCGCGAAAGAAGGCCAGTGTGCGCTCTGAGTCGACCCATTCTTGAGTACTTGATTGTTCATCAGTCTGGGAGAGCTGTCAGGTTGGATTAATATAAGAGATACGGAAGATCGAATGAAGGACGGTGCATTTCGTCACGGGATCGTTTCGTAATCACGTGAGTGTTACGGAGCTGCTCAACGATCTCAAGTGGCAGACTCTACATGGAGAGGTGTTGTGCATCACGGAGAGATTTATTGCTCAAGTTCCGAGACCGTACGTTTGATGAAGTGTCGAACCACAATTACCCAGATACGTCTCGCGAAATGACCGCGACGAGAAAATCACATAAATCACAGCTTATACGAAAGCTTTCCGACAGTCATCCTTCCCACGGACCATTCACGACTAGAACAGGGAAGAGGTGAAGCAACAGTGGTACCAGAAGTACCTCTGCCACACTCCGTACGGTGACTTGCGAAGTTTAAATGTTGAGGCAGATGCTCGATACCGGTATTTCATCTTACTTATTTCGTATATCTTTTAGTCGCAGCTTTTTCATCACCACGACTTCTACGTACTAAGATTTTACTTCACGATGTCGCCGGCCGGGGTGGTTGAGCGGTTCTAGGCGCTACAGTCTGGAACCGCGCGGCCGCTACGGTCGCAGGTTCGAATCCTGTCTCGGGCATGGATGTGTGTGATGTCCTTAGGTTAGTTAGATTTAGGTAGTTCTAAGTTCTAGGGGACTGATGACCTCAGAAGTTAAAGTCCCATAGTGCTCAGAGCCATTTTGAACCTTACGAAATAACATATCTGACGCTGTCACTGAAGACAGACAGACTGTGAACGAAAGCGAAGTTCAGTGAACAGCTTAACGCACAAGTGTCTAACAGCTGATCGTTGCCGTTACAGTACTTGTCGGTAACGTAGAAAGTTTCGTGTAACTGACAAATATTGGTCCTAGTTTTCTTCACATCGATCAAACGTTGGCTTAACTAAAGAAGTATGCAGCATGCATTAAATAAAACGAAGTATGCAGCATGCATGAACGCTATATTGACACTACGAACGCAAACACGTTATTATAAACCATGGAGCTTATGAACGTTCAAGGTGCAATAATTGAAGATATGCGCGGGAAAACGGGTTAACTTTCAAATGTTAAAACTTAGAGATGTGTTGCCATCTGTTGCTGGGTACTTATACCATTTAGGAGTGAGACCAATGTCAATTTCGATAGTTCCCGTACACAGCAACAGATGGCAACACTTATCTGCAAGCATTTACATTTGAGGGTTAGCCCGTTTTTTCGCGGATGTGTCCGTTCTGTAGTGCAACAAAAACACATTCATTTTTATCAATTTGCGACAAATGTCAAGCATGTAAAAGATCTACGAAGTTTCATGAGTGGTAAAGATCTCGACATGCTGAAGGTAGGGGCTTTGCTGTTGTTTGAATGCACTCAAAGTGCCAAAGTGTGGTTTTACACGCAGGTGGCACAGTTAATAGCCACTTCCTACAGTACCGTTTTGTGCTTGCAGAGCACTATCGCCTCGGTGCTTTAGTTCCAGAGGCCAGTAAGATTTTGACGTAATTCACATGAATATTACAATGGGGATGAGACAGAACACGGCCATCAGTTAATTAATAACCTCTGGAAAGTGACTGTGATAACCACGTGAAATGCAGCCTTCGCGTTTTCCACGGCGCCCCACCCCCTCCAGCCCCGCCCCAAGCAAGTTGTGATTACCAACGGCCTCCGTTTTGTTTTTTGTTTGTGCCATGTAAAGGCTAGTGTGATTTGTCACAAGTTTCCGCCCTGACATGTTGCTACCTGTATGACTTTTCAGGTAAAGCACCGATGATATTGTAGGGGAAATCTAGCTCTGCAATAAATCACGGATTTTTGCGACTCACGGTTGTCTTTTAAATCTGAATATTAAACGGTCGCTGTGCACACTGGCACCCAGTGAATTCCAGTTTACGTCACAAGGTGCAATATCACCATGTGAATTGATGCGGACGGGACAGAATGATTTGTCTTTGGGGATTGGTTTTCTCATGCCTTGACATTTCCTCCGTTTGTACTTGGCACGCGCTGCCATTACTGCCATGATATCAGGTGCTAGTGGAAAGGAGATAATCGGACGCAGCGACGGGCTGGCATTCTTGTCAACATGACTGTAACGAATGGTGCAGCACCGTCCACGCCACGTCTCGAATCTGACGCACTGAAACGGTTGTGTAACCGACTGCGTCAACTGTCCCGTGTAATTTACTACGAGTTGGGCGAATGGAATTCACGCCACTACGTCAGCTTCCATTGTCCAGAAATGTAAACGAGCACGCCGTATCAGGTGTGCGGAGTACTAAAGTATGCCCCAGTAATCGTGCCGCGCATATGTTACACGCTTCAGACGTAGCCAAACACCGCAAACTGGCAGCTTACACTGTTGAAGGGTACACTTTTTTTTGTGTTCTACCTTACGGCATGTCTTGTCATGGGGGAAGCCTCGTCAGAGAGGTCCACCGCATGAGCGTGTAGGGAAGTGATTCCAGTGGTGGTTTCCCGTTGCCTTCCACTGATGATGATGAAAAGATAATGAGGACAACACAACACCCTGTCCCTGAGCGGAGAAAAGTCTCCGACCCAGCCGCGAATCGAACACGGGCCCCTTGGCGCGACAGACCGCCGCGCTGACCACTCAGCTTGAAGGGTGTACACTGAGGTGATAAAAGTCAGGGGTTACACATATGCATATGGTGATACTATCGTGTACACAAGGTACAAAAGAGCTGTCATTTGTTCTGGTTCATGTGAGAAGGTATCCGACCTGATATGGCCCCACGGCGGAAGTTAACAGACTTTGAACGCAGAACTAAATCGAAGCTAGACTCATGGGACATTCCATTTCGGAAATCGTTAGGGAATTCAATATTCCGAAATCTACAGCGTCAAGAGAGTGCCGAGAACAGCAAATTTCAGGCATTATCCTCACCCGCAAACAACGCAGTGGCTGGCGGCCTTCACTTGACAGAGAGCAGCGGCGTTTGCGTAAAATTGTCAGTGCTGACAGACAGGCAACACTGCGTCAAATAATCACAGAAGTCAATGTGGAGCTTACGGCGAACTTATCCATTAGGACAGTGCGGCGAAATTTGGCGTTACTGGCCTAGGTAGCAGACTTTTGACGCAAGTGCCGTTGCTAACAACACGACATCGGCTACAGCGTCGCGACCATATCGGTTGGACGCTAAGACGATTGGAAAACCGTGCCCTTGTCAAATGAGTCCCGATAACAGTTGGTAAGAGCTTTTAGTAGAACTCGAGTGAGGCGCAGACCCCACGAAGCCAAGGACCCAAGTTGTCTAGAAGCAACTGTGCAAGCTGGTGGTGGGTCCATAATGGTGAAGGCTGTGTTAATATGGGACTGAGCCGATCATTGACTCGAAATGTTTATGTTCGGCTACTTGGACACCATTTGCAGCCATTCATGGATTTCATTTTCCAAAACAAAGATGGAAATTTTACGGATAACAATGCGTCACGTCACAGAGCCATAACTGTTCGTGATCGGTTTGAAGAACATTCTGGCCATTTCAAGCGAATGATTTAGCTATCCATATCGCCCAACATGAACCCCATCGAAAATTTATGGGACATATGCGAGAGGTCAGTTCGTGCACAAAATGTTGCACCGGCAACACTTCCGCAATTATGGGCGACTGTAGCGACAGCAGGGCTCAACGTTTCTGCAGGGGACTTCCGTCGACTTGTTGAGTCAATGCCATACCGAGTGGCTGCACTACGGCGGACAAAAGGAGGTCCGACACAATATTTGGAGATACCCCATGACTTTTGTCACTTTAGTGTAGATAACAAATGTTACGCTGACGGTTAGGCGCTTTTTTTTTTAACGTGTCTGACTTTAACGCATTACGTGCGATCTGAGCTACAACCAAATCTACCCGAGGTACTGTCCTTCCCACAGACAACGCCATGCACTATATTTCATCAGGAGCCACGTTTCAAGAGATTTCTTCGAAGAAAGAGGTGTGCCACTACTTCCTTGACCTGCTCGTTAGCCAGAAATGCCTTCCCCTGATCATAGCTGAGATACTGGTCATCGACAACTTGTCCGTTATGGTCTTCCAGCAAACGTTGTCGATGTCCTAAACAAAAGGCGTAGAAGAAGATTCCCTAGGAACATTATACGGCTCTCTTCAATTCCATTACACGCAGTTTAGAGGCACGTAGGAGCTTCACGTTATACTGAATTTTCAAACTAAGAGATCAACATAGTTATGGAACCGTGAATTTTTATATTGTCAAGTAACTAGCTTATATTGTAATGTTCATTTCTGTCACAGCATTCCTCTCGCTGCTGCAGTTTCCATATTCGTAAGTATAGGTTCTTATACCCAGAATGTGACGCTAATCCCCCTCCTAAATTTTTCTTCGTACTTCAACCATACCTCTTGGCGTAGAGGATTATTAACAAATACAAGTCACACTCGTTTCCACCAACAAGGCATACACACCGTAGCTGACCGCCTGAGTTACACAGATCAGAGAATTCCGCTAGCACTCGTGCTCCACTATCTGGCAGCCTTTGTTTCAGCGTGAAGATTCACACGAAATACACTCCTACACGTACAGCTCAGCACTTTTGCAAATACTACAGATAAGCCTCAAAGTCAGTCATTTTCTGATGAAAAGACTTTTAGATTCTCAAGAGACTTCAGAAAGAAAATAATCAGTCATACATATATTCTATACACGCGCAAGAGTGCTTCTAGAAAGAGTTTAAAATTCTGAACCGCAGCTTCGACGATACATAACTTTAGAGACTTGCGACTCTAATACTGCCCTGTCAACAAAGACACAAATGGATTGTTGCACCTTATATCACATTATATAGGAGGCAGATTACGCAATTATTTATATTTCTTTCTCTGACTTGCCTCTTTCCCAATACAGATTAAATATCTTTCACAAATGTTTTCATTTACAGACAGTAAGAGATGATATATGCAACAAGTCCCAGTACCGTCAGAAATAAATTGGTTTACAAAGAAGCAGAACAGGAACAAATCACGTGGAAAAAATCAGGCACGGGAAGTTATTAAAGTGGAGATTTACAAAGTGAACTGAAATTAGTTACAGAGAAGAAAAAAACTAATTCTAGTCTGATAACTGCAATGATACGTGTAGTATTGAAAAACAATGGTTCTCTCATCTGCGAGAACCAAAGAAGAAACATTTTACAATTTCATTAACATATTGCTGCTTATTTGCCTATCTGGAGACCATCATTATGGCTTTCGAAGAATCAGAGCCACAATTTACTGTAACTCTCATTTAGACACACAACAGAGAAGGCATATGATTTTATAGACATGTATTACTTTTGTGGACTGGGGAAGTATATTTGCAACTAATTTCGTTGTTTCGTCGACTGAATATTAAAAATTTAAATTCTTTTTTAATTGTTTTTCTTTCTTCACCTCTTCCACATTTGAAGAGAGATGTGGAGACAAGACAATGACGGAAGTACGACCGTTGTATTGCAGCAAGCGGTTACTGGCCGCGACTGTCCAACACATCATAACGGCGCCACAAACAACGTTAACTCTGGCTGTTCTACCCACTTTCCAGCCATTCCAGTTTGAATTATGGACTTGCAAGCGGAATGCGTGTCAAACCTACTGTAACCTATCTAACAGATAATAAATCTACGTCCAAAGTCTTCTCTGGAACTGTTTTAGTGTCTATAACGCCAGCCACGCAGCTCAGAGGTGTCACTCGACAGCCTCTTGTGCTTACACACCAGCCACCTCCATGCTTCCTCTCCTCCAGACCCTGTCATACTAATTCTTTTGGAATTCTGACGTACCACTAGAAGCTTAGGTTCGATAAATGCTGCCAGGGGATCAACTACAGGTTGCAGAGAATCCATTCTCACACTTGCTTCGCATGCATACTGATTAGAAATTGAATTACAAATAACATATTACAGATACCAAATGCTTGCGTTCAGCAGCATTTATTCTGCAATAAGTTTCTGATTTTGGTGATGAAAGCAAGAGTCTGTTTTACTTTGAATTCTTCCAAGCACAGTAACACCATATGGAATAATCTTCTGGAATAATTCAAACTTAGACACAAACTATTCATTGCACAGCAACGCGTTGTAATGACAATACCTGCTGCCCGTTCTCGAGCCTCGCATAGGCAACCGTTTAAAAAGTAGGCATTTTAGCAACACACTCACGATATATTCACTGTCTTACAAAATTTGATGTGAAAACCAGCCACAGTTTGAATTTACATTCGCAGTCACGAACATAATATTCAGCATAAAAAGATCTCACGCTACCCACGAAGTAACCACATTCTTCCACGGAAAAGAGCAAAGTATGCATCCATAAGAATATTTTACTACCTCATTTGTGATTTGAAGGTACTAGCAGGCAATGAAAACAAATGTTACAACAAATATAATCCTATTCTGCATTTATGCACATATGTATTTGTGACTGGATAATTTTGTGTGTGGTTCGGTTACATTTATTAAATTTTCTTTTAAATTAAAATTAAAGGAGTAATTATGTAAATGGTCAGAGTTTTCACAGGAAAAATTATCTTACTTGGAAGCCTGTTGCAACTTTCCACATCTTAGTGAGTTATTAACAAACTCATAAACTAACTAATTTTCACGGTCATTTTGTGTGTGCTTCTGTGTCAAACAATGTATTTAATAGTCTCAGCTCGACTTAGGATTGTAAATGATTTTTCAGAGAAGAAACTTTAAATTTGCTTTCGGGTTGTGTATAGTATATACTGTGCTAATAATTATCACTGTTTTTAAGTGGTACAAGATAATTATTCAACTATGGCACCGTCTCTAAATCTAATTTTACACGAAATGACGAACTAAATTTGTACCAGTATCGTACAGTTCGCAACGTTTTGCTACAACGACTCCAGCTCTATGCTCATCGGTTGGACAGCGGTTTTTCCCTATGATTCAGAGGAACCTGCATAAGAAAAAGAAATAGGCTGCAACGGTTGTCGCCTGGGAGAAAGCTGGAAGTGAAGAGAGAGACGTCGAAAAGAAGGGTAGGCGATGGCATTGCTTCGATCAAACCGTGCACGCCACAGTGAGATCCTTTAACCGTGGTATCAAAGTCAGCAGCAGACGGCGAATCCACACCGTGAGGTGACGAGCAAGATGTAGGCTGCAGTATTTCACAGGACTCAACGAAATGCAAGAGCAGCGAGTCAGCAGCTGGAACACAATGCCGTAAGCCACGGCGCGTGGATTATTGCGAAAGATGCTGGCTGCGGCACATCGCTCTCAAGTCTGGCAGCCTGCTCTACGAGCGCGAACGTACTCTCTGCTAGCGACGACTCTTCTGTAAGCAAGAACGCATCTTAATCAGTGGAAGTGACAAAACGAAAATGTAAAGGTGTCGGCTATACGGAGGTTGATTTCGTTAGGCGAGATAGTATGCTCTTGAATTCATCCGGTCTTGTGCAGCCAATTATAAGGAGACTCAGAACGAAGGTGCAACTAACCATTTTATACATTGACAAATCACTGTCGGAGATGAAACAAATGAAAAATAACAGAAAAATCCTATGATCAACTGAGGACTGGATGCCATATCTTTGGATTTGTAACCTGAAATTTAAACACGTCAACATAAAAAAAACCAATTTAATGGAACTAATAAAAGAATGACTGATTTACATAATACTCCACCGCGCACTACGGTTCCTTGTATAGCTGTTAGTCATTCGATTCCTCTTACACTTGCAAATGAAGCGAGGAAAAAACGGCTATCTGTATGCATTCGTGCGAGCCCTGATTTCTCTTATCTTGTCTTCGCAGCCCTTACGCGAGATTTACGTCGGTGGCAGTAGGATCGTTTTGTAGCCGCAAATGCCGATTCTCTAAACTTTTTCAACAGTTTCGCGAAAAGAAAGTCGTCTTACCTTCAGGGTTCCCATTTCCTGAAGCATGCTTACCTGTTGATCGAACCTACCGGTAACAAATCCAGTATCACATCCATGTATTGCTTCGATGTCTTCCTTTAATCCCACATGGTGTGCATTCCACACATTCGAGCAATACTCAAGAATGGATCGTACAACTATTCTCTATGTGTTCCCCTTTCTTAGTATTCCCTCAATAAACCAAAATCAATCATTTGCCAAATGTGTTCGTTCCATTTCATGTCGCTTTGTAACGTCACGATAAGGTAATTAACCGATGTGAATGTGCCAAACAGCATACCATTAATACTGTATTCGAACGTTACGGAATTGTGTTTCCTAGTCATATGCATTGACTTAAATTTTTTCACATGTAGAGCAAGTAATCATTCATCACACCAAATTGAAACTCTCTCCAAGTCCATCACGTATCCTCAAACAGTCAATCAACGACGGTACTTTCCCGTACACTACAGTTTCATCAGCAAACAGTCGCAGATTGCTGCTCACCCTACCCATTAGTCCGTTTATGTATACAGAGAACTAGAGCGGTCCCGTCACACATTCCTGGGGCATTCCCAACGGTACCTTTCTCTATGATGAACACTCGCCGTCGAGGACAATGTAGTGGATTCTACTACTTAACAAGTCTTCGAGGCACTCATATACATGGAAACCTATTCCTTACCCTCAGGCCTTCGTCAATCTGCAGTGGGGCACCGTATCAAACGCTTTTCGGAAATCTGCCTGTTTCCCTTCATCTATGGTTCGCAGGATATGGTGTGAAAATGGGACGAAATATTTTTACAGGTGATTCGAGAAAATTGTATAATAGTTGTCAGTATGCGTATTTCATTCGTAACTCGAATCTTCCGCTAATATGTTCCATGTACGCCAAATGGTGTCTTCCAATGTTTACACAACTTCATTGTGTTTTAGCAGCAGAACTACTTAACATACACAATGGATTATTGGCTTCCATTCACAATCTCAAAAAGTTTTATGTTATGTTCTAAGTCAACGGTTCCTAACCTTTTTAGCTTTGTGAACCACCTATTTTGTGAAAAAAGGTAAGAGGACCAGTAACTAAACATAAAAGTAAAAAAACATAAACACACATTAGACCCCTATATGCAAACATGACAGCAGACCTAATTCGTAAAACATATTATACAAGACGACTGAAAACTTTTTTCTGTAAAGAAAAGATTTTCATAGATTCACTTACCTGTTACAGTAACAAGAAAAATCAAAATAGATTGCTCGATTTTAAAATGAACTCAATGAGATGTTTGACACTGTTTGTCATCCTTGAGAGATTCAATATATTGATTAAAACTTGTTAATTTTAGCCGCAAATCATTATCTACATTCAACCTATTCCTGTACTTATTTTTCAAAAAATGTGAAGTTACAAAGACTCGTTCGCATAGATAAGTAGTCAAAACGCCCATCAAGTGTCTCAGTGCAATTCGCCAAAACGCTTTCAGAATCTGCTCACATGATAGTTCAATTGATGTGTCTTCTTCATTTGATGACATTTTCAATTTTTAAGTAATCTTCTTCAAAAGTATTTCTGAGCCATTTCGCTCTCAACTTTAGGAAAGTCATTCCTAAAAGAAACATGAAAAGGTTTAGATACTATTCTAGTAAGTCCGGTTAGTAGATCTCATTCTTATGAATAAAGTATACAATGTATAATCACTGTATAAGACAAGCAACTAAAATAAATTAATATTAGTTTTAAAAATCCTAGTGTTTGAAAAATTAACTGTTTTTGATAAACTTACTGTTTGAAGAAAATTAGTGTTTATAGTTACGATTATTAAAATTATTTGCATAAAATTTAGGAAAATACATTATTTTACATTAAGTGACTGGAAGTCAAATAATTGAGGTGATATTTTTTTGCTGTTTTATCAATTATGACTACGTCGTGTTAAAAATAATTATGTAAGACTGGAAATTCGTTGAAGGAATCTTCTCTCACTTTTTGAGGCCATTGTTGGAGTTTCAATAGATTGCTTTTACTTTGTCATGTACAAAACACTTATGAACATCCTTGCCGTACAGAGCTCAGTTATGAACGTTGAGGACACCGAAAATGTCCGCCAAATATGCCAACAGTATCTGTCAGTTGCCGTGTTACATAGTCTATGTTTTCGAAAAAGCTTGACTTGACAATACTTCAACTCTCGACAGTCACTGAACTTTACTGTGAAGTAGAATCTGTGTGTGTTCACTACCTATTTCATTACGCTAAACACGTCTCGAGTCTTTAGGCCTTGCTTTAATAAGTTGATTTTTACTGCACCATCAAAAGTTTTTTTGACATTCGTCCAAGGTCCTCTCTAAGCATGCTGCTATGTCCATTGAACCATGGGGAGCAACTGAATGGTTCAAATGGCTCTGAGCACTATGGGACTCAACTGCTGAGGTCATTAGTCCCCTAGAACTTAGAACTAGTTAAACCTAAGGACATCACAAACATCCATGCCCGAGGCAGGATTCGAACCTGCGACCGTAGCGGTCTTGCGGTTCCAGACTGCAGTGCCTTTAACCGCACGGCCACTTCGGCCGGCTGGGGAGCAACTGACCTAGCTTTGTCGACTAAGCCAATATGAACAGCAGAGATACCACGCGCCCCATTAAATGTCAAATTTACCTACTTTGAGCAATCTACCTAATTTTCCTCATAATTTTGTCAGCAGTTCGCTAGTTGTTTTTGTCAGCAAAGCCTGGCAAAACAACAGTTCTTCTTGAATATTGTGATTGAACTCAAAACGATCAAATCCAATAAATTAGCCCGGCCAGCAACGTCTGTACTCTCATCAAGTTTCAGCGAAAAATATTCGCTTTGTTTCAAAGCAGGAATGACAGCTTCAGTCACATTTTCCGACATTTCAGTAAATCTTCTCTTCACAGATAATGGAATTTCATTTATTTATTTGTCAAAGCATTACTTACTACTTTTGCTGCGGGTATGATAAATTCTTCTCTCACGGTGTGAGCTAACACTTTCTTTGCAATTACCAACAGCTCGTAGGAAACTCTGGTACTTCGTTTGTCCTGTTTTGAAGCCTACTGCATGGTGATTTAGTCAAAAAAGATTTCTTTTCTTGATTTGAAACAAATCGAGAGACTTTCCTACACATTCAGGGTATTTAGTTTCAATATTGGATAGTTTTGTACATCCGCTGGATAGCATTTCAAAACAAACCACACACTGAGGCATAGCCTCTTCTATGGCACCAGGAGACACAAACCCGAGTTTTAGAAAGTAGAGGCTATATTTACGAAAATGTTT
This sequence comes from Schistocerca nitens, assembly GCF_023898315.1. Classification (NCBI taxonomy): domain Eukaryota; kingdom Metazoa; phylum Arthropoda; class Insecta; order Orthoptera; family Acrididae; genus Schistocerca; species Schistocerca nitens. The sequence goes on from NC_064619.1 coordinate 295,456,933, forward strand.
TGGTCTTCTTTGCTTCATTGTTACCAACTGCACTCGACACTGACTCAATAACAATACCACTACTTACAGAATCTGGTGTGAAGTTCCTTCATGACTTGACTGTTTCGTCTTTCGGCAAGACCCCGTCCGAAACCAAGCATCCATATTGACGTGAAGTGGCAGTAACTACTAGCAGACACAACCCTCGATGCAACACAAGCCAATGACTGAAGGTGGATTTATTCACAGGCGACGCTGCAGTGCCGTGACTGGCCCGTGATTCCACTGGCCTGGTTGGAAGTACTGATACTGAAACAGAAATGGCAGTGTCCGCTCTCGTACGTGCCGCAACCGGCCATGTTAAATTCTAACTGTACAAGAGTGTGTCAGTTGATAGAGATTTTTACTGCCTCCATTCTTAGTGATTTATCCATCGGAGCTCGGCATTTTTAAGAAAATTAAGAGAGAAAATAGTATTTACAAGACACTACTACCCTAGTTATTGTACTCATCCATACAGTTTCCGTTACGTCTCCGCCGTTTCCATACTGATTAAAACCGAGTCTGTATGCCGGCGTTAAGGTTCCTCCTGTTGCAGTATTGTAAAAAGCAGTCGAAGACAGTGGGCGATACACTGAGTCGTCCGATGTCAGCTATAGCAGTGCATATGTAATATACAGACTGACTCTTCGATATATTCTGAAATTTTATTTGTGAAAATTACATGCAAGGTTCAGTTACAATTTTCTCTTTTTTCTCTTCTGTCTTTATTTTGCAACGAATTAGTTACAAAAATTACTATTCATACTGAAATGCAAGTACCTTAGCATCAGTTCCACAAACCTGCTGAAATACAAATTCTATTTTCCTTAGAAGGGCCATGGCCGCTTCCTTGCCTTCCACTAGTACGAAATCCGAGCAAAGTTTCGTCTCTAATAATCTCAGCAATGGACGGATCGTAAAACAACAGACGAGTGAAATCCCTGAAACTCTCGATAATTTTTATCTTGTCTTCGACTCACGTCCATCGTTCACGGTTCAGTGCCACGCTGTCTGTGGCCCACCCCACAAGTAGGTCGCGGCCCTTGGGTTGGGAACCGCTGTTCTAACACATACTAAGACTGTAGGACAATGACGACTGTTAAAAAGAGGCAATGAGTTGAATATCTTATCCAACCAAATCTGATGATCACGTGTAATGAATTTCCAGACTCGAATCATTCGAAAAAGTTTCCAGTTGTATCCATGGCGCCATAATGTACGTGTTAACCAGATCTGAAGCAACAGCGAATTCAATTTGCTGTGGACGTTAAGTGAGAGTTTAAATGAGAATGGTTATTTCTTAAACAGTGCTGCATTTTACCACGAATTAACTGTTTACACATTCAGTATGAAAACGTGACGCAACTATTTCTCATACTATACGGAAAGTGGCACGTGATGGTCCTGGATTGAATTTGTGGTGTTACTGGATAACTGGTCGCATTGTTGGAACCTTTTTCTCTTTTTATGTTAAATTTAATTCTATCAGTTATTTCATGGCTCCATAGTGACTTAAATAGCAAGACAAAAGTGGTTATACAGCAAACCCAAACCGACATCTCCGAAGTGAAGTTCAGAGGAGAGATGTCTGACGCCTTTGAAATCAGGAGAGGAGTGAGACAAGGAGATGGTCTAACGCCTCTGCTCTTCAATTGTGAAAAGGTCATCCGAGAATGGCGAAAAAAATATTAACAGTTCAGGAATAGAAGATGGGGTAAGGCTACGCTACAAGCATATGATTCTCGCAGATGATCTAATGATCTTTTCATACTCCATAGAAACGACAGCAAAACAACTGAAGACACAGGCAGCAAAACCTGGGGTTCGTATCTCTTTTGAGAACACGTGCTTTTATGACAAACATAAAATCAGCTTCAAGATAACAGGGGGTCGAACTAGCAAAAATTAAGCAGACAGTAAAGTTGAAATAGCTAAGCGAACGGACAGAGCCTACCTTTTCACAATAAGATGCTTTTGTGTCGCTTATTAACAAGACGGAAATGGCCTACCTCTACAACATGAGGCGAAAATTAAACACTACTTCACTGGAATTCGAGCGGAGGCTCTCTCCATGTGCTCCCGACGCTTACAAGAAACAGGCATCGTCTCATGGAGAACCTTGAGGCCAAAGAAAGAAAGCTTTTCAGAAAACTCCTGGGGCCTATCAAAGAAAACACCAAGTACTGAAGGCGCCACAACCACAGTCTCTATAAGAAGGCGGATAAGATAAATGACACGATTCGGAAAAAAAAAAGAATTGGCTTTTATGACCACGTGACACGAATTACCACAGAAAAAAATATATTAAAGGACATTAACCTATTTTCAAACTAATGAAAGCAAAGGAGCATATTTCATAGAAGTTGCAAAAGATTTACGAGAATTGGAAATTTATCCCAAAGACACTCATGAGCGAGATGCGCTGAAGGAAAAACTATGAACACATGTAGTTTTCCAGGAAAAGCCGAAGCTGAAAATAGGGAAGGTGTGGACCAGAGACACGAAAGAGCAATACCAGAAACGAATGCAGAGCCCTGGTCGCCAGTCAAAGCTCGGTAAAAGAGACAGCTGTATTGACGTGGTCTCTAGTTGGTCGAAGCGAACAAAGAAGAAGAAAATCCGTCCACTATCTTTTCAAGAGCGTTTTGCTTTGCCAATGCACATTTAAATGTCATAGCTCCATCATCAAGGCTTCATTTGTTATGTAGGTCCTTCCTGGGGATGTCAACAGGCAAGAAAGGCACATCTTATATGACTTACAGGGCGTTCTAAAATAGCAGCCTGCGGATTAGGCATTTTTTTGTTATAACTTACAGCGAATCTGAGAATTTTGTTCATTTCTTTAGCGTATGATATGATTGTGAGGTTACTTCCACATGTTATGAACACTGTTATATCAACATCAGACACATCTTGTTGAAGCGTATGTTTCCAATGATTTTACTTAACGACAGCTTAACATCTTTAAGCGAGACAACTGGCTCAATTGCTTGGCCAGGATTACAAATTTCATGGTAACCACAGCGGCTATTCTTGGCAAAATTGAGACACTGAAATAAATGGAAAACTTAATTGGCGTTGCGACTTCGAAACGTACTTTGGCACAGTAGAAACGCTATTGGAAAGATAGTAGACAGATTGTATTACTAAGCTTTCCATTTTACAATTTTTAACAGATGCCTACTTTAGCATAATTAGCTGACGGGCCACTGTCGTTTTCCAACAAAAGAGTATACCGTTACATTGGGACAAGAAAGTGCACCAGGCGTCTGTAGTACAGTGAATTGGCATTCTCAGCATCCTACGTTACCCGACAAAATGCCCGATTTTTTCCTATGAGGGTTTTGTCAAGTGTACGGTTTTTCAAACACCTGTGAACGACATCAATGATTTGAAGAACTGAATTACGGATATCACTGCCACAGCAGATGCAGACCTGTTGAGCCGACTGTGGACGGAGCTGGGTTACGCGTTACATCTGCATTCGTATGAGCTACTCAGTTTCGATTCTGTCATAAAACTGAACTAGGGAGGTACTTTTTGAAACATCATGTCCATCAGATAAATATTATTCCGCTGATATTTTCGTCTACTGACAGGCTAGCCAACTTAATCGTTCATTCATATTCCGATCAGCTATAACAATGTTGCCACCTACATTACCCGCCACCGTAGCCGAGCTCGCCAGCGCTCGCCTGTGCAATGGCGTTCGACCCGGAGATATGCTCGTTCGAATCCTAATAGTGCAAGGAATTCTTCAGTGCCCGTATTTGGCCCGGCTACGGGAGGGCAAGTGGTAGCGTATAAAGTCCCCTATTACCAATCTTTGTGTCAATGTCCTGGATTAAATTCCAAACCTCTCCGCATCGGCTCATGAACGAGATCAGGTGACATCCTGCTCGCAACATTCAGCGACATTATTAATTAATTTCCTAGCTGTACTTCGTGAAGTACTTAGCTCCACTTCGTGAAGTACTACCTGTTGCCCTTCTCCAATGAGTGGAGAGAGCATCTGGTGCTGTTCATTACTGGCCGGGAACCGCTTCGGCACTCATCAAGTGATGTATTAATGTGCGACACAGAAAAACACGCGACAACGATAACTTCGCAACGGCTATACATGCAAGATTCTGTGTTACATCCCCGAGCGGCCGGCTACAAAACACACGAGCTGGCCGAAGATGGCAGACTTATGCCTATCCAGAACTAGGGAGCCGTCCTTCATCCACTTATGAACGGACTACAGTTAGGTACCACACCAGAATCAGCGTCATGTTCGGGAGTACCAGAGAAAAGTAAGTAATATATTTTATAAAAATTTTCTCTTGTAGTTCCTTCGATTCTGGAGAGATGGGCCGACAATTTGTTATATTTACCTAAATAGCTTAGTTTTTGTCCACTGAAATATAGATAGTACAATGTTGATTATATGAAGTTGGTTTCACTTTATCATGTCAGGCAAACTATTACCTATGTGCCTTTTATGCAACAAAATGTTAAGCAATGACGCTGTGAAACCATCCAAGTTGGAGGATCATCTGAGGTGTCATCCAGATAAAACAGGTAAAGATTTGAAATACTTAAAGAAAAACTTCAAAAGAGACCTACGGTGGACAGTATGTTCGTTAAAAAGAGACGATGGTTTCCGGACGTCTTAAACGATCTCGCTACTAATAGTAAAATCTGGAAAACTGCATACTATCGGCAAACAGTTAATTTTGCCAGCCATTCCATAGGCATATACCTGCTTATAACATACACAATAGTATCCCTCTGAGCAAAAGCACACTTCAAACACGTATTGATGAAATGAGTTATAGTACTGAAAGCATCTCATTATGTTCAAACGACCCATTTCTCCATACATCTGGAGGAGTCAACTTTACGTGATGTTGAAGCATTATTATTGGCATCTGTTGGTTCTGTTATGGAGCAAAAGATTCAAGACGAAGTGCTCTTCGAGAGAACTGTTGTAACACGACATTAAAGGCGAATCAATACTTAATGTTTTTGAAGATCATTCATGGAAAAAATGTAAATAATATTAGCGGCAGCATATGGGCCCCCAGCCACGTTTGGGCGCTATCGTCGATTTATGAGCCATTCAAAACAGAATGTGCTACGAGTGTTTGCAAAACATTGCGTCATTCGTCGATAACATTTAGTTTCTACAAATCTGAGTGATAGATTCCATCAATCTCATCAATTTGTCATTAAAGCAGTAAAAAAAATTCGAAGTAACGCGTCGAATTCTTAGCTATTTGCGCAGGTATGTGAAGAAAATAACGACAACTTTGATTACTACTGCACACTGAAGTGCGCTCGCTGTCAAGAGGCCTACGTTTGGCAAGACTTTTCTCACTTTTCGAGAATGTTTTAGCGTTATGGATGCTAGAGATCCATTTCAAATGAAAACTGGATCAACTGGAAACTCTACATTCCTTGTTTAACAGATTTGTTTACTAAATGTAATGTGGTTAACTTGCACTTGCAAGTGGATAGTCTAAATCTGATAAAAACAAAATCTAAATCTGATAAAAACAAAGTCCATCATTTCAGCTTTTCTTACCAGGATTACACTAATGAAGAAAAACATTGGAAGACGCGAAATTTTCCAGTTTCCAAATTTGTTATAGATATCTTGCCAGGATGAGGAAGTTTCAAACTACGTTCAACATTACGTATCTTTCATTGAGAATATTTTGGTTATGGAAATACCACACCGTATTTTCAGCCCATACAGTGACACTGAAAAAACGGATGTCGTATTACAAGAACAGATCGGAATAAGGACTAACGATAACTTAATGTACAATTTAGGAATGGATATCAGAAATTCTAACTGAGAGAGACATACCTGTTACTTGTCCTGTATTGTGGGCTATCACGGGAAAGCTTTTCCAACTTCATATCTTGTGAAAAGAGGTTTCAGTGCGGTTCTCGTCATTCTTACGACAGTAAAGAAACAGTTGACAGAGGAGATTGAAAGGTTAAACTAAACTGAAATCAAATACTGACAATCTGTCAACACAGACTCATGCTCATTCTTCCCATTAAATGTGTTCATGTATTAACTTAAGTAGATATGCGTATTGTCGTTTAAATTAACAACTGTATAAGACGTAACATGTTTTCTTAAGCTTTTTATTCTAAACTCTCTAAACTCCTCTAGCTAAATTTATGAAAGTCAGAAGCACTGGATTAGATGTGAAAAACACGTCGAAGTTGATGAATTTATAAAAATTAAATTTATGAAAGGCAGGGGATGTACCCAAAAAAGAAAAACCGGGATGTGGCCTGCGAGACGAAAGAGTTTAGGGACATCTGACTCATAAAATCTATAAGAGAACGCTTACGTTACATAAAAGACACGGAGCGCACGACTAAAGCTGTCTGAGGTGGATGCCGGAGACAGACAAATAATCTGGATTATGACAACTCAGAAAATGATAACACATGGAAATTCAAGCAAATATTGAACAGCGAAAAGTGTAATGGCCCTCATATAGTTATTATGGAAACGGGTAGATTCGTTGGATTTTCACTTGTTGCGGTCTCATCTACGAATCGAAAGTGGACGAATGACGATGAAACTTCTAGAAGGCGACAACGAAGGGGGCGTCCATGCTTAAGCCAAGAGGGTGGGCTCCGGAAGGTCACTAATTCATACATTAACCAATTAAAATAAAAGGAATATATGAGTAATTATTCCGTTATGACTAGATTCCCTATTTGTACACTGAGTCATTCGACATTCGAGAGGCGCCATCGCACACTGACTTGTTAAAATGTGTTGTCACTCATATCAACAACGTGAAATGACAAACATGTCACGACAACATCTCCAGATCGACGACTGGTATGTGCCAACAGATGAAGCATTGTGGTACAGTTACACCCAACAAAGCAATGGTCAAATCTGATAACATAACAAACCTGAAAGAAATGAGGCACACAACCGCCAAGACATGTCCTCTCTTACGCTTCAATCAAATAGACTCTTCTGGTACGATTAGCGTAGCCTTAGGGCGGTTGGTGGGAATCAAGCTCTCTGCCTGACTCCGTGGACGAACGTGTCCGTGTTAAGCGTTGGCAACGTGAAATAACGGATTCATCGTAAATTATTGCCACAGTTAAGACGATGGCGGGGTTTATGGAGCGAAGCATGTCTATGTTGTAAACTGCGATTCCTGCTCTCGTACGGGGAAGTATGGCTGATTTCTGGTATCGAAAACTACTATGGGGCTAGAGCAAAGGTGCCCTACCAGTTGATCGCGATCGACCATTCGATCGCCACGGCTTAATGAGTCCATCTTCCAAAAACTTTGCCGAAGTCTGTTTAAATGAGCTGTTATTGTAAAATACCAGTTTGTTGGCAATTTTACCATTTGCGAACGGAGAATATTTTCCACCTTTTTTAAGTATTACTACAGAAGTTCTTTGTGAACATATTATGAAAATGGCACACGTTGTGATTTTTGTTACAAAAATTGTGAAGTCAACTTCCTCACAATCGCTACAGAGAAGAAAATTTTGGGTGCTATTCGAAGAATTGGATAGCCAATATGGAGACCTGCTATTGTACACTGAAGTTCGAGGGCTGAATAGAGGTATGGTTCTAAACAGATTTAGAGAACTTCTCCCAGCGATAAAATCTTTTGTGTCTGAAATAGATGATGGTTGCTCACGACTGTATGAGTTGAGCTGCTTGTTGGACCTGCCATTTGTAACTGATACGACAGTTAAACTAACTAAATGAGTTAAAACTAAGAACTTCAAGGAAAGAAGCAAAATATTATAGCTCTTATATCTTCTGTACGGTGTTTCATGCAGAAACTTGACCTTTGTATAGCACAGTTAAAGAAACTAAATATGAGACACTACCCTAAAATACAATCAAAACTGTCGTATCGACAAAAGTTATTCAGTCAAAAAGCGGTAAAGAAGTATACGGCCAAGTTGACAGCACTGAAGGGAGAGTTTGAAAACCGAATTTCAGATTTCATGACAATGGAGCCTGTTCTAGCTTTCGTAGCTCAACCTTTCCAAAAAGAGTGGAAGATACTCAAGTAAAATGAGTACTCTTTTCTTATGCAGCGAGACTGAACTTGAAGAGGAAGCAGTTCGATTTCAAAATAACATTGAAGTTAATGTCGGAAAACAACGAAAATAACTTTCTGATATTATTGCCTAAAATTGCCTAAAATTGTAAGTTTTGTCGTGTTTTGGGTCAACTTATCTATGTGAGGCAGCGTTTTCAGCGATTAACACACAGGGAAATCTAAGCGTAAAAATAAGCTGACTGATCCAATTTTCACGCTATGTAAATTTGGCTCTGACAAATTATTCACCAGATTATAGTTAACTTCCCAGAGATAAGCAAAGGCAAGTATCTCATTGAACTTTTTTCAACATTTATGGTAGTGTATATTTTAAGTTTTGCACATGAGAAATATCTTAAAAATTGAGTAGTAGGCCTACAACTTTTAATGAAGAATATTGGCTTTTCTGTATTTTGTGTACATAAAATGGTTAATTTTGGCTACGATATGGTTTTGTGCTTAGATCTTTATGAATTATTACGTTAGCAAATCTCTAAATGGACTAAATTGCATTTAGTAGATCTGAAGCCTAAAAAGGTTGAGCACACCTGGTCTAGAGGATCAGATAAAATAACACGGGGCACAGAGGGGTATCAACTGGCACTGGAGCTACGGTATTTAGAACTGTGAAGCAGATCTTACATACAGGTTTCGCACAAAAAAAAAGAAACTGTCTCATTTAGTGCCACCTAGCGAATAATTCGCATCCTTATTTCTGACAGCGGCTACCGCGGTAGAGTCACAGGGCATCTGCAAATCGGCCGGTACTGCCAGCCAGCACAGTGCTCACGTATTTATCTTTCATATACGCATGCGCATCACGAAATTCACACTTGACTGTTCTAGAAACAGTGCTTCGACGCGCAACATTTGTTGTAAGCCATTAACCACAAAACAGGAAGCATATTCCGGTGGAAGGAGAGGAGACTTCGTCACTTTAACACTATGGAAGCATGAATGTTTTTAATTAGCTTCTGGTTTCATGACCATAGAGCCATCAGTCAATTGTACAATGCAACACTTATCAGTATTTGAGTGCTAATAACCGATGACTTAAATACGCCCAATAACTGATAATATGAAATTTTTTAAATTATTTCATTCACAGCAAAACAGCAATGCGCTAACTACAGGGTGTCCAGAAAAGGACTCCCTGATTTCAAAATTAAATATCTCGAAAACAAAGATCGATAGAGAAATGCAGTAAACGGTATGTTTATTGTGAAAGCTGTAAGAAGTTTATACAGCAGTTTAAAATAATAATTACAAAAGCTGCTAACAGATGGCGCTGTAATCGCCATACGTAATGCCTAGTATAAATAGTGATCCGAAGCCCAGAGCGATCAGTTCCACTATTGAAACGTGAAAGGAGGTTAGCGTACCGAAGGAAGAGATTAAAACCATGTACTCCATTGAACAACGCGTTTTTCTGGTGCTAGAGTACCACAGGTTAGAAGAGAGTCCTACGCCAACAAGGCGACGTTTCCAAGCACGATTTAATGTTCCAAAAGGACCCGATGCGAAAACCATTCGTACGCTCTTCGCAAAATTTCAACGAACAGGCAGCGTAACTGATGATCTAGTGGGGCATGTTGGCCGCAAGCAAACCGCAGTTACGCCTGAAAATATCGCCACAGGTACAGCGAATCTTATAGACATCAGGCCTTCTTAAACCAATAGTTCTTTTCACTGAGCTTAGTTCTTTTCACTGAGCTTAAAAGAGTTCTATGTTTTATTGGCGGACGAAAGACGCACTGAACTAGTAATCTAGTAGTAGTGGTTCAAAATGGTTCAAATGGCCCTGAGCACTATGAGACTTCTGATGTCATCAGTCGTCCAGAACTTAGAACTAATTAAACCTAATTAACCTAAGGACATCACACACATCCATGCCCGAGGCAGGATTCGAACCTGCGACCGTAGCGGTCGCTCGGTTCCAGACTGTAGCGCCTAGAACCGCACGGCCACTCCGGCCGGCAGTAGTAGTGGTACAAGGTACGCTCCACCATGCACCATACGGTAGGTTGCGGGATGTGTAAGTGGGTGTAGATACAGATATAGATGTAGAGGGTAGGGAAATAGAAGAAGGAAGGGAGGACAGGGAGGGAGGGAGGGAGGGAGGACAAGGGGGGAGGGAGGGAGAGAGGGAGAGAGACTTCATCTCAGCACTCAACGTATGGTAGAAACATCAATTGGCAACATGTTAAACGTTGGGAATAAATTATTCTGGCCGCAGACCCACGCAAAAGAAACAGTAAAATGGATAAATGAGAGAGCGAGGAAGAGATGAATGACGACGATTTAAGGTGCCAGCACATAACAGTCATATGGCTGGCGTTGAGTCATTATTGACGTCGTTCGCCTCAGCCGACGAAATGTAATCTTCCGTTGTTTCTTTGTTGCTCGGGTGAATAACTGGGACACCACCTTCGGAAGAGTGGGGCCGTCATTGGCTATTCTGGAACTTGTGATAAGATCTGGAAGGGCCATGGTGAGGTGTCACTTCTTTCTGCCGGGTCCTCGACCCTGTGCGAGGGGTGAGGAGATGAGCGATATGGCAACTTACCTGCGCTGTGCTTCCCGCCGTGCTGAGCAGGTATCAGCAGGAGAAGGAGAAGCAGGAACATTTCGGAGCGCGCCGAGGCGACCTGTCACCTGCGCACACAGACGAGGCACTTAGTTAATAATTGACGCCAAACGAGGTGGCGCGCTATTTTCAGTCCTGTAGTCTACCAGGCCAGCGCAGGCCGCACAATGCGTGACACACAGTTGCATCATGCCTAGCACCAGGACCGGAACCAGGATACAGTTTTATAGACTTTTTTGGTCAGTGCCACTGTTTGCTTTCTGTAGTTTATAAATCCAACAATTAAATATAAAACTGCTTTTATATACAGAGGGGTCCAAAAAAAATGTATCCTCTGTTTAAAAGTCCATAACTGGATAACTAATTGACGGAGTTGTCTCATCTTTGGTAGTGTAATCGTTTGTAGTTCCGGCAATCGCCACACAAGCTTTGTATTGCGTTGATTTGTTTTGTCAGATGACAGTTGCCAGATAGTCAGTGTTTTGTTCTCAGTTGCACCTGGTTACTCGAGTAAGCTTGGCTGGAGCAAGGTTTACATTCGATGAAAGGAAGTCAGTTTTGAAATGACATTTTAATGACATTTTAAGTACGAAAACATTAATGAGGTTCAACGGCAATGGCGAAATGAGTATCAAACAGAGCAACCGACACTTTTAACGATTCGTCGCATTCGAGACAAATTTGAAGCCGAAGGCTCTGTTAAAGACGTACACAAACAACGGTCTGGACGACCTGTAACAGTAACAAGTCCGTCGTGTGTTACAACAATTCACTCGCTCACCACAAAAGTCTGTGAGACAGTGCGCCCCTGAAACTGGAGTGAGTCGCTCAAGTGTTCGGTGAATTTTGAAGACAGCAAAGTGGAAGTGCTACATCCCACGATTGCTACACGCAATGAACGAGGACGACCCAGATCATAGAATGGAGTAGTGCTAGTGGTTTACTAACATGGTGCGCAACGATGAAGAGTTTGCAGAGATGATTGTGTGGTCAAACTCAATGGTGCAGTAAATCGCCACAATTGCATCTACTGGGCCGCCGAAAATCCGAACGCCCATGTAGACAAAGCCGTGAATTTGCCAGGAGTAAATGTGTGGTGTGGGTTGTCTTACCGGGGCTTGATTGGGCCATTCTTCTTTGACGGCACAGTTACCGGTGAGTTGTACCTTCAGAAGCTTCAGACATCCATTTTACCTGCAATCCGAGACTTGTATGGAGACGGAAGAGTTTAATTTCAAAAATATGGTGCCCCAGCCCACTACCAAAATCGTGTTAGGGCGTATCTCGACGAAAATCTACCAGGAAGATGGATAGGCCGTAGAGGTGCTGTGGAGTATCTACCACGACCCCAGACCTAACTCCTCTGGACTTTTACCTGTGGGGAACACTAAAGGACGTCGTTTATCGACAAAAGCCACGCACATTGGATGAATTTCGAGAATCCATCGTACATTCATGTGCAAATATCCAACTGAACACGTTGCAGTCAGTAGTTCGTGCTGCAGTTCGGCGGAATCGTTTGTGTGTGAATTTTAATGATGACCATTTCGAACACCTACAGTGATATCTTTAAGTTGGACTTTAAGCTACATTTTCACCAAAACTGAGACAACTTCGTCAATTAGTTTGCAAGTTATGGACTTTTAAACAGTGGATACATTTTTTGGACCCCTCTGTATTAATAAAAATAGCAAATTGTTTAATTCCAATTAAATACATAAAAATTCGGTTGCTCAGTGGTTGTATGGTTACAGATGATGACAATATACAACTGCTGACAACTGTTTCTAGTGAAGAGCTGCTTCGCATTATACACTGAAGCGCCAAAGAGACTGGTATAGGAATGCGTATTCAAATACAGATATATGTAAACAGGCACAATACGGCGCTGCGGTCGGGGACACCTGGCGCAGTTGTCAGATCGGTTAGTGCTGCTACAAAAGAAGGTTAGCGAGATTTAAGTGAGTTTGAATGTGGTGTTATAGTCGGCACACGAGGATGGGATTCAGCATCTCCGAGATAGCGATGAAGAGGGGATTTTCCAGTGCGACCATTTCACGAGTGTACCGTGAACATCACGAAATCGGTAAAACATCAAATCTCCGACATCGCTGCGACCGGAGAAAGATCCTGCAAGCAAGGGACCAACGAAGACTGAGGACAATCGTTCAACGTGACAGAAGTGCAACCTTTCGGCAGATCGCTGCAGATTTCAGTGCTGGGCCATCAACAAGTGTTAGCGTGCGAACAGTTCAACGAAATATCATCGATATGGGCTTTAGGAGCCGAAGACCCACTCTGTACCCTTGATGACTGCAAGACACACAGCTTTACGCCTGGCCTGGGCCCGTCAACAACGACATTTGATTGTTAGTGACTGATAACATGTTGCGTGGCCAGCCAAGTCTCGTTTCAAATTCTATCGTGCGAATGGACGTGTGCGGATATGGAAACAACCTCATATATCCATGGACCCTGCATTTCAGCAGGGGACTGTTCATACTGGTGGAGGCTCTGTAATGATGTGGGCCAATGTAGTGGGAGTGATATGGGGCACCTGATACGTCTAGATATGACTCTGGCAGGTGACACGTACGTAAGAATCCCGTCTGATCACTTTCTTCCATTCTTGTCCATTGTGCATTCCGACGAACTTGGGCAATTCCAGTAGGACAATGTGACACCTCACACTTCCAGAATTGGTACAGAGTGGCTCCAGGAACACTCTTCTGAGTTTAAAAACTACGGCTGGCCCCCAGACTCACCAGGATGAACATTATTGAGCATATATGGGATGCCTTTGCAACGTGCTGTTCAGAAGAGATCTCCACCCCCTCGTACTCCTACGGATTTATGGACATCCCTGCAGGACTCATGGTGTCACATCCCTCCAGCACTACATCAAACATTAGTCGAGTGCATGCCACGTCGTGCTGCGGCACTTCTGCATGCTCGCGGGGTCTCTACACGACATTAGGCCGGTGTACCAGTTTCTTTGGACCTCATTATAAAAATGTCTCCTTTCAAACAGATACCTGGACCTGATGGAATACCAGTGGGAATTTATATACCCGGTGGAAAGCTGACTGGTATGATCATCGAAATAATCGATGGTACTTCTACACCACCAGAATTCAAAGAAGGTGTTAGAGTGTCAATGCGCAAAGGAAGAGGGACAAAAGATGTGAGCAGTGCGAGGCCTTTTCACAAGAACTCAATTCCAGTAGTTGCAATGTAATACTTACTTGCTTGTCTCTAGATATGTCTGCACAACAAGCTTGACTGTTTCGGCTTACAATGCCATGTTCAAATGCACGTCTACGTGGAGCTTACGATTATATGGCACCTAGGAACCAACCGTGAGCTTTCTGTTGAGAAATGTTGTTATTATAATCACGTAGCTGGTATAATATGAAATTTTTGCGTTATAATAATGGTTTGATAGCTATTTGACGGTTGGGATTCTAGCTAGACTAGCGGTGCCCCAGCTGCAATGAAGTACACAGTAGAGTGTGGTATGGGACACGAGCATTTGGCGAATTGCTGTAGTCTGTATATTGTGGTTCTAACCTTGACTTGGCGAGGAATCGCCCATCCTTCACATACCTGGCAATGTTTTAGAAAGAGTACTTGTACAGCTGTTATAGGAGACATGCACTAACCTCTTATCGCGAGCTGAAGATGGTAAATATGCTCACGGTAATCGACAATAAAGGTTGTCTGGAAGTGATCTTGCCCAAGAAGTTCATCTTCTCTAAAGTACCACTGTAATATGTTTGTATGACCTTGGATTGCAGCAGCTATTGTTATAGAACAAGTAATTTTTTTCTTTACTGTCTTAAGCATACTGTTAATTAAGAAATATTTCATCAGATGGGTTTCGCTTTTATTTGAAAAACGTCATCGTGGATGATTGGCATTTATAGCTCCATTTTACATATTTGATGAACCAACGAAATCAGATCCCTATATTCTATAAATCAAGCCTCAATTTGGGAGCTATGTATATCTAGTAGCTAACTATGTGTCAATATTATGTTGCTGATAAATGGTGGTCACTTTGACTTGGCTGCAAAATACAGTGACTGACATGGGTTCAGGAAATCACGTTAAGAGGTTACCTATACTATTCAAGGTTAGTATACAAGAAAAAAGTGATACAGTTGTATTCATTACAATGAGGAGCCCCTTCGACAACTGAAAGAGGAAAGGAGAGGTCGTGGCCTACGCTTCTCATTATCGGATTGCATGTTAATCTCTTCAGCTGAATTCCCACCGTCTCTCGATTTTCTCATGGATCAAGTTATGTGTGTTAAATGGGGAAATGAAGATCGGAAACGCCTTTGATGCTAATCGTACAGCGAATGCTATGCAGCAGCAGAGGATTTCAGGTTCCCTTTGCTCTCATTAACAATACAATTTTAATACTGAGCTCTACATGCAGCCGTAACAGCCATCGACACTAAGTACGAGACCAAGGTGAAACATGCACGGCCTGGCGCAGAGATGTCATTGATACCGATGAAATTGCCTTTTTTGTACTGCTTTGTATTACGCAGTAGTGTAAATCAAGTGTCAATTTGTTCTTCTGAATGGTTTTGTTTATGGCGCACTTTCAAATAGTAAATGTTCTAGAGCAGGAGTCTCCAAACTACGGCCCGCGGGCCGAAACCGCGTTAGCTGGCCGGTCATCCCCGGTATCCGGCCCGCCAAATATTTGAGGTGGTACCTATACCGTCAACAATTGAGTTTCGAGGCCTATCGCGACCAATACACCGCGACATTGTCGGAGCTCTATCTTTACAAAGCGGAAGGTCGTGGTTAAACTTGTGGCTATCCACAATAAACAGACAGACCATGCTCCGTGCGATAGTGAAGAAAAAAAAAGGTTAACAGACTAGTTTGGCGAAAACATTTTAAGTAAAAAATTCTTTGCATTTTATTCTACTCACGAGTCTGGTGCAAGTCTCTCAAATGGACGCCACTTCGGCGACTAGCCTTAGTAATCAGTCATTATGGAAGATGCTTCTTAAGCGAGGTTTCACTTTCTTTTGATTACGTTGTAAAATACATACAGAATGTGCAGTGACATACTTTTTTGTCGGTGGAATTCGCCAGAATAAAATACGACAGAATTTCGGTCAGGTATATCCACCAATCAAAATTATGTAATTAAATAAAAATCGTAGTTCGTTTCAGGGCTAGCTATTCACACAACCTTAGATTTTTGCGATTTCATCTTTCCTTTAGCCTTAGATTACGGTGATCATGGAGTGCTAGGGTGCTTTAATCCCACTAGGTAGATCTTGGCCCTTATGACTTCGTGGAGGAGTCAATGTGGCCCGTGGACTAAAAAGTTTGGAGACCCCTGTTCTAGTTTTCGACCAAATGGATACCGAGCCGCCACAAAAAATCGGCTTATCACTGGTGGAAATTTATTCAATGTTGCTTAGGATTTGTAAGTAAGCTGATTCTTCATTTTCAACGGTTAAGATAATGACAACTCCATTCAAATTCCCTTGTACTTTAAGATTATCAACGTGAGGGACGTCAAATAGCTGCAACCAGACATGTACAATCAAGGCATTGCACCATATAACAATAGACGATCGACCAGTAATGGTGTATTACATAGTGAACACCTTAAGCTTCAGAAGTGGGAGCACGGTATCCATCAAGTAACGGATTAGCTACAAGAAACTTTTGTGCAAAAAAGGTGCTATCTTTGTAGAATAATGACCAAAAGCAAATTGGAAAATCAGCTTCCCATTGATGTCAGGAGTTTTTCAGAACAAATACTCCTCCTGGAAAGATTATTTTCAGTGCTTTCTCATTACAATATTAGTTCATTACTTTGTAAGGGGTAAAAATAACTGACCAGTACTTCTTGATCAACTCAATTAAAGAGATACTCGAGGAGAAAGTAGGATTACGAAACAAAACAAAAAATTCATCTCTCACAGGCAGCAAAAGGTGTTTTAGCAACAGTTAACAGGAGTAACTGGAGTAATAATTTTTTAATACATCCACACTATTCACCGGCAACAGCACCTCTAACTTCCGCCTCTTCCCACATCTGTACAAATGTGTGGCAGATGCACGATTTTAGTCCGATGAAGTGACGGCTGCCACAGAAAATTATTTTGCACACGTTCCAGATTTGTACAACAAGGAAGGAATCTACTCACTGAAAATGCGTTAAAGTGAAATTTCCTAAAATGGGACTATTTCTAGAAAAAAGTGCGTTTCAAGCCTGTAAAACAGTCTTCCTGTGACAAACACAGGATCTTTTTCATCTCGGCGTCACGAGCAGGATGAAAGACACCATTACTGCATTTACATTTCTTTCACGAAAGGGGGCAATCAGCGCAAAGCAAAATAGTCTCGCAGGCAATATTGCAATACGATCGACTTCGCTGGAAACGAATTTACAATGTAACTTTATTCTCTTTCATAAAATTTTGCCCACAAAATATCATCGCCATTTCAAGCTTCTGTATAAAGTACGACAACACTGTATTTTACAACCAGAGCAGAACTGCGTCTTAAAATAGTTCCCAGGAAGTTAGCAGGCAACTACACAGATTCTATTCTCCTGAACAGCCGATTCACGTTATTCAGCACGCATATATTGTCCGCGGCGAAAAGCTGATACATAGACAGTCAGTAACACTGAGTCTCGAATCGCATACATGATCACTGAGAACAAGAAAGGCTCTCATATATGCAGACAGATTCAAGGAAAAACGCTGGCAAAAGTTCAGGCAATGGAAGTAAACGAGTTGTTGTGATTACTGACCATTCGTTTCACTCACGCTCGGTTGGGAACGGCCGAAGAAGAATACTGAGTGAAACTAGTACAGTATTTAACACCGCTGACACGCACTTGGATTGCACCACGGACAACACTCACGAAGTCAGCCGGAAGCTACGGGCTGCGAGGTTCCCTCTCATTCTTGCCTGCACTCTTGCTTCCTCATTGGCTGTGGTCACCACTCAACACTTCCCGCAGAGCTTCTGCGAACTACTCATAGCCGTCCCATGTGTAGGACAATTCCTTCTGCACAAAACGTTAGCGTCGTTTTACACAACGAAACGGTAACGTCCCATCATACGCCGATTAGTTCTGAAGAGCTCTAACACCGCGCGAGTCAGGGGTTGGGTTGATTTGGTGGAAGAGACCAGACAGCGAGGTCATCGGTCTCATTGGATTGTGCAAGGATGGGGAAGGAAGTCGGCCATGCCCTTTCAAAGGAACCATCCCGGCATTTGCCTGAAGCGATTTAGGGAAATCACGGAAAACCTAAATCAGGATGGCCGGACGCGGGATTGAACCGTTATCCTCCCGAATGTGCGCGAGTCAGGAACAACAACCTGTATAT